>NC_085869.1:40707293-40744793 GCF_034702125.1 Engraulis encrasicolus
TGAATATGGTTGGAGAATTAATTGTGTGATTATTGGCTGATTTCTCTGCTGCTTTGTAAAGAGCAACATGGAGTGTTGGCGTTTCATTATACTGTAGCTGTGTGTGTGTGTGTGTGTGTGTGTGTGTGTGTGTGTGTGTGTGTGTGTGTGTGTGTGTGTGTGTGTGTGTGTGTGTGTGTGTGCGTGTGCGTGTGCGTGTGTGTGTGTGTGTGTGTGTGTGTGTGTGTGTTTGTGTGTAGAGGGGGCTCGTCCGATATGACGGAAGTAACATCAACCCAGCTCTACAAGCAGAGAAGCTATTCGGCTTGTGTTGATAATAATAAACTCCTGGACTATGTAAAAAAAACTTCCAAATGCAACGTTTTGGTGACCATATTTGTACTACTGTAGAAGTTTGGTGTCATGACATGTGATTTTAGTGAGTTTGGAGATACTGCCAGGATTCATTAGCGTCGTACTAAACTACTCAGAATAACTTGGTAACTCTGCTAATGTTCAAGGTAGAAAACACTTTGGGTTGACAACTGGATGGATGTCATGGTTCAAATGGCATTAGGGTGAATCTACTCCGAACCATGACTTTAAGACAACCCTTTCATTGTATCCCTCTCTTGTCCTCATGACCTTCCTCATTTCATCTAACGCTCTCCTTTCCCCTGCCTTCTTTCTGACTCTTCTCCTCTTCCCTTCTTCTCTCCTCCTTCCTTCCTCCCTCTCCATCTGTTTATAGTGTTCTGCTAATAAGACCACCCCTCCACCTGTCTTCTTCTCCATTACCCCCCTGCTCCTCCTCCTCTCCTCTCATACTCTCTTGTCTTCATGTCTTCCCTCATTTCATCTAACCCTCTCCTCCTTTTTCCTACCTTCTTTCTGACTATTCTCCTCCTCTCTCCTCCTTCCTTCCTCCCTCTCCATCTGTTTATAGTCTGAAGCTAATAAGACCACCCCTCCACCTGTCCTCTTCTCCATTGCTCTTCCGATCCTCCCCCTCTCCTCCCTGCTTACCATAGGCGCAGATAGCGGGGGGGACGGGGGGTACATGACGTACCCATATTTTCATTCACCTGGACCCGTCCCCCTCACTTTTATGGAGAAAATATTTGATTTCTGCCTTTGCATTTTGCAATGTGCGAGTAGCGCTTCCCTGGACCATTCACTTTCATATGTGGCAAAAAACAGTATTACACTTTCTACGTAAATGGCTCTGTCAGCTGACTCAACAGTGACACCAGGTAGCGACATAGAATCTCTATGCTTGCGATGGTGTGGTGAGGTATTGCAGAATTAAGCAAATGCATTGAAGTTAATGGCAGTAAATCTATTTTTTCATTGGCTAACAGCCACTGAAGTCCCAGATTTGAAGCGCCATAAGCTTTTTGCTTCTCACGGTGATTGGCTTTTGACAGGGCTAGATTCAGGAAGTGGAGAAGAGCAGGCGTCATATTTACATTATATTTGTGGCTCAGACCAGTTGCTTTTGTTATTAAAGTTAATGTCGAAGACAGTCCCTTTCTTGCTAACTGTGATGTGGATTACAAAAACTGTGGAACGTGAACGATGGTGGTGGAACGCATGGATTAAAAGTTGGGATTTAGCTGCTTTCAAGACAACGTTTTAAGGTAAGGTCACTATTATATGTGTTCATATCCGCTGTGACGCTGTTTGTAGTTGCTGAAGTTAACAGATGTTAATTGTTCAGAAGGGTTTTTTTTTGTCTCTGTCGTGGACCTGTTTTCGAGTGAAAAGACAGCTTTGTAGGGCCATGCCATGCCAGCTGTCAATCAAAGCCAACGCAAGTAGCTGTCGTGTCGGTCTCTTGTTTTGTAGCCTAGGCCTATGCTGTGAACATCGGACTTAATGTCTTTTTTACGGATTTTTGGAATGATGATTGCAGTGGTGTCATTCTGTTGGATGCATTTACTGTGGATTGTTGTTAAACGGCGGTATTACAACGCAAACGTGTGGATTGCATTAAGTGGTGGAGTGAACTGAAGGATACAATATGACACGCAGCGTGGTAGAAAAATGACGAGTAGCCTAGTGGCAGAGAGGTTGTCTGAAGAGCTCAAGAATCACCATTTAAGTCGCTTTTATCAAAAATGTCTAATCTGGAGGAGACCATATAGCCTAGTTTGACTTGGTTACCCAGTTTCTTGCTTAGCCTACCAATATATCAATCATGCCCAAAAACCGCGCCTGGACTCAAGTTATGTTTGCATGCAAAACCACTGCGAGACTGGTCGTCTTAAAATTTCTACAGCCATAAATCACACACTGTTGCATAGCCTGCTGTAGGCCTACATTAATACAACGTGAAATTTGTTGACAGTTCTCCTGTTTAAAGTTTGAATTGGTTGGGAAAGTAGCACTTGCTGATGGGATGGGAGAGGTGTTTAGAAGCGCGCACTGGGGCGGGGTCTTGGTGGGAGACGTGTGCACATTCTGAGTAGTAATTAGTTAATTTTTTTAATCAAGATTTATTTTTTTTAATGTAGTAGACCTAGGCTACTAAAGCAAATACAATTATTTAGCGGAAGATGAATAGGCGACTAACAATAAAAAAACGATATTCAGTGTATTATAATCAGGGTATTATAATAGCCTAATACACCCAAGGTTTGTTGTGAAAATTTCCCCCCCAGTTTTTAAGAGCTATCTGTGCCCATGCTCCTTACACTCCATTAATAGCAGCCAGCCCTTCTTTCTGTCCCTGTCACCCACTTCTCCTCCGCCCCTACTCTTCCCCTTCTTCTCTCCAACCCTCCTCTTCTTCCCTTCTTCTCCTCCACCCCTCCTCTCCTCCACCTCTCCTCTTGCACTTCTCTCCTCCACCCCTCCTCTTCCCCTTCTCTCCTCCACCCTTGCTCTTCCCCTTCTCTCCTCCAACCCTCCCTTTCCCCTCCTCCTCTCCTCCCTCCTTTTTAAAGCCAGGCTTCACAGCAGTCCTGTTGGTGGGT
The DNA here is from genome assembly GCF_034702125.1 of Engraulis encrasicolus. NCBI lineage: Eukaryota > Metazoa > Chordata > Actinopteri > Clupeiformes > Engraulidae > Engraulis > Engraulis encrasicolus. Next base: position 40,710,251 of record NC_085869.1, read on the forward strand.
TCTGCTTCAGTTCCCATTTCATTTGGCTCCACTTTGTTCGTTTCATTACTACACTTATTTATTTTATTTAGCCTAATTTTTATTGGTTTGGTTTATTTTGCCATAAGGTTTTTAGCAGCGTTTTTTGGCTGTTGTACGATTATTATTATTTTATTTTCATTTATTATTTTGCAATTGTTTTTCAATTCCCAAGTGCATCTGAGCTCATCTTTTCCAACAAAGTTTCTTTCCTGCTTTTATGTTGCAGGCGTTTGGGTAGCACTGATGTGTGCGCATGTTCGTGAGTGTGTGTGTGCGTGTGTGTGTTTGCACGCACGTGTGATTTACTGTTTGGGATTAAATGTGTGCACATGCATTTTTAAGCGTGTGTGTGTGTGTGTGTGTGTGTCTGTGTGTGTGTGTGTGTGTGTGTGTGTGTGTGTGTGTGTGTGTGTAGGTGTGTGTGTGTGTGTGTGTGTGTGTGTGTGTGTGTGTGTGTGTGTGTGTGTGTGTGTGTGTGTGTGTGTGTACGTGTGTGTGTGTGTGTTTGTGTGTGTGTGAGAGAGAGAGAGAGAGAGAGAGAGAGAGAGAGAGAGAGAGAGACAGAGAGAGAGAGAGAGAGAGAGAGAGAGAGAGAGAGAGAGAGAGAGAGAGAGAGCCTGCATATAGGCTATGTGTGTGCATGTCTGTCTTTTTTCATGGGGTTAGTTTCGGGTGTAGGTGGAGGTATTTTGTGAAAGCGCATACATTTGTGGTGTGTGGAGGTGTTTTTATAGGTGTGTGTATTTGTGTGTGCATTTATGTGTGCATGTGTGTGTGCGTGTGTCTTTTCTCTGCCCTCTCCTCCCTCGGGCTGTTGTAATAAGATGATCCTTTCTGTGCATAACTTGTGTGTCTGAGCCTGTGGCTACATGCATTCACACATGATGTGTTTCACCTTTGTAGATTGTGTGCGTGTGCATGTGTGTGCGCGTGTGCGTGTGTGTGTTCATGTCTGGAGTGGTTGATGCTTCCTCTGTGAAAGCGAGTAATTCTCAGAGTGAATGTGTGTGCTCTTTTGTGCATTAAAGTTTGTGTTCCATGCTAGTTTCAGTAGTGGTTGAGCAGTAGCCTACTGGTTGAGCAGCGAGTTGAACGTCTTTAACAAAACAGACATGCATGCCAGAAGCAGAGAGTACTCTCTCTCTCCGTGTCTCCATCTCCGTCTTTGTGTTTGTGTTTGTGTTTGTGTCTGTGTCTTCATCTCTCTCTCTCTCGGTTGTGCTTTTTGCTCTGTCTGCATTTCCTTATTGTGAATGTTTACATGCATTATAATACATTTTTGTAGTTTTTTTAGATGAGTCCCAGCATCTCTAGGCCTATAAGAGGGTCTGTCTGTCCGTCCGTCCGTCCGCTGTCCGTCCGTCTGAAACGCATTCCTTCAATTGTTCCTTCCTGTGTCCACAAGGCGGCAAAGTTGGCATTTTGGCCTGGAGCGAATGCGTGCCAAAAGTGGGACAGTGGGAGGCAACTTCGTTCCGTGTCCACAGCACGCCAACACCCCTGTGAGTGTCACTTAGTTCACGGTCTTTACTGCCTTGTGATACACTTCTCATGAGGCTGTCAAACGTGAAGGGGACTTTATCATGTTGTGTATGATAGTGTCGCGTTGTGCTCAGCTATTTTGGTTCGTCAGAAACGATTTAGAAGTCGGCAGGCAGTATTTGACACAGATGTTTGTGCTCGGATAGAGGGGCGTTTGCATCGCATAACGCTCCACGACATGGAACCGACCAGCAGCGCATAGCCTACAGCTCTTCCTCTAAACGTGGACCTTAAACAGCACAGAACGCGTCTTTTGATTCGGAATTGGTTTGCAATCATGTGAATTTGGTAAACTCTGGCACTGAAGCTCACTGCTTTGTGCCTTGACGGTGAAAAGCTGGCATTGAAAATTAAGCGCATAATTCACCCAAAGGGTGAACCCATAAGCGCATGATTCACCCAAACGGTTTTATTTATTTATTATTTGGCGATGTTTAGATTCTTTCCCACATGCACATGATGCTGAAATGGCGTGAAACTAAAGGTTGATACTAATAATGTCTGGTAATTTGTAATGTATACAAAATAAATACATAAATAAATAAATAAATAAAGCCTTGTCTCGCTTGTCTCATTTCGCTGCCTGCCACATTATATGGGGTTTCCATGGACAATATGACCAATAAACATAAAACACATCCTCAGGGGGGCGTTGACAGGTTAGGAGGAGGCCAGCGGGGCGTTTAAGGGGGAAAAAAGGTTGGACTGGCATAGAGGGACGCATCTGTTGTCCGCCTGTCGGCCTTGTTTACATGGCTTTCTACTGCATATTAAATGTACAAGTTAATTGTGCCTAGGTATACAGCAATTAGACTATCAAGGACTGCAGTGACATTTGCTCTCTCTGCTTATCCTTACTTTGAGAGAGAGAGAGAGAGAGATAGAGAGAGGGAGAGAGAGAGAGAGAGAGACAGAAGAGAGAGAGAGAGAGAGAGAGAGAGAGAGAGAGAGAGAGAGAGAGCACAGATGCATGGAGGATGGAGGGATGGCTAAAAACAGGGATCGGTTGAAAAGGAAGAGAGAGAAGTATGGAGAAGGGGAGCAAGAGACATATGGAGACAAATAGAGAAGTAGAGGATGGAGGGATGGCAGAGAAAGAGGGATGGGGTGGCTTTGAGTAAGAGCGAAGGGATAAATAAAAGGAGACAGGGAAGCAGAGAGCAAGATTAACAACATGATGATGACTTAGAGGGAGAGGGGGAGGAAGGGAGCGCCAGCCAGATTATGTGTGCGTCTGCGTGTGTGTGTGTGTATATATGTGTGTGTGTGTGTGTGAAAGAGAGAGAGAGAGAGAGACAGAGAGAGAGAGCGCACATCTGTGTGTGTGTGTGTTGATGTGTGTGTGCGTGTGCGTGTGTGCGCGTGCGTGTGTGTAATGTAATATCTGTCTCTCAATGGGAGTCATAGTTTGGCAGCACACCTGGGCTTGGTGCTCAGTGTGCGGCAATTAAACCTGATCTTCCAAGTCTTCCCCCTGTCACTGCTCAGCAGTGTGTGTGCGTGCGTGCGTGAGTGTGTGTAATTGCACACATACAGTTTCTATTTGGCTTAGATTTATGGGAGTGAGGTGATGGTGTGTGTGTGTGTGTGTGTGTGTGTGTGTGTGTGTGTGTGTGTGTGTGTGTGTGTGTGTGTGTGTGTGTGTGTGTGTGTGTGTGTGTGTGTGTGTGTGTGTGTGTGTGTGTGTGTGTGTGTTCGTGCAATGGGAGCCATAGTTTGGCAGTACACCTGGGTTTGGTTCTCAGTGTGCGGCAATTCTAACCTATTCTGCTCAGTCTCCCCTCCACCACAGCACATAAAGGACCCCTCTCTCTCTCTCTCTCTCTCTGTCTCTGTCTCTGTCTCTCTCTCTCTCTCTCTCTCTCTCTTTCTCTCTATCTCTCTCTCTCTCTATCCTCTGTAGATACTCTCTGAATCTGATCAACGGTGTTGTGTGTCTGCATGTGTGTGACTGCTAACCATGGAATAGGATCCTGCTCTGTGTAGCACTCAAACCAAAAAAACAACTGTCGTGATGGATCTCTCTGTCTCTGCCAATGAGCAGGAAAGTACACCGTTTTAGTGCTCACTTTCCATGTGTGCCGTGCTGTGCTGTGCTGTGTGTGTAGAGCCCTATCTCTGTCATTTCGTGAAGTATTCACAAAAAAAAACAACTTTAATTTTCGTGGTGCATTCACGTCATTGCCTGTTTTTCGTGGTTGGGCAACGAAACGCTGCCTATTCATTTGAATTGCCTGACTGCTGCTATGGTTATCCAAGCGTCTGCAGGGGCGGGAAGGGGGTGCTGACAGAACACTGCTGATACACTCGGGACTCACTAATTCAACGCCCCTTCGGTACTTACGCCTTATGTCATACGACCCTAAACCTAAACCTAAACCTAAACCTAACCTTAGCCCTAAACCTAAACCTAACCCTAACCTTAAACTTAACCCTAAACCTAAACCTTAACCCTAACCTTAACCCTAAACCTAAACCTAATCCTAACCCTAAATTGCTTGTTTTAAATGTTTGATTACCATGTGACGGTTCCGAAAGGGCGTCAAACCAGTGGGTCGCTAGACAGCAGTCGGGCAATTCAAATGAATAGGCAGCGTTTCGTTGCCCAACCACGAAAAACAGGCAATAACGTGAATGCGCCACAAAAATTAAAGTTATTTTTTTCGTGAATACTTCACGAAATGAAAGAGATACGGTTGGAGCGTGTGTGTGTGTGTGTGTGTGTGTGTGTGTGTGTGTGTGTGTGTGTGTGTGTGTGTGTGTGTGTGTGTGTGTGTGTGTGTGTGTGTGTGTGTGTGTGTGTGTGTGCGCGCTAGGGCTGGGCGGTATACCGTTAAGAAACCGTGATAACAATTTTCACCTACACAAGGTTCACTTTTTGATGAGAGAAGGGGTTTTTTTTTTTCAAAAAAGTGATTGAAATAGAAATGGATATCAATTCAAATTCAGAATTTTATCTTATTTTTAAATTCAATTTCAGCCTATTCATCAGAAATATTGAGATGTGGGGGAAAATCGCAGCTTATGAAAAAAAAAACGTGCAGAGAACCGTGATATTAATTTTCATCAAGAAAACCGTGATACGCATTTTTTCCAGCCCTATGCGTGCGTGTCTTCATGTTGAAGGTTAGCTATAAAACCTATGCTTACTGATTTGATAATGCTGTGTTGATGTTTATGTACTTACATCATGATGATTGGCCTGCTCTGGAACATGTCTCTCCCTGTCTGTCTGTCTGTCTGTCTGTCTGTCTGTCTGTCTGTCTGTCTGTCTGTCTGTCTGTCTCTCTCTCTCTGTGTGTGTGTGTGTGTGTGTGTGTGTGTGTGTGTGTGTGTGTGTGTGTGTGTGTGTGTGTGTGTGTGTGTGTGTGTGTGTGAGTGTGTACTGATATGATAATGCTGTGTTGATGTTCATGTACTTACAGCATGATGATTGGCCTGCACCCCTGCCTTTTGCTGTCCATCTATGTCCCATACTATGCGAGGGGTCTGTGTGTCTGTCCCTTGTGTCTGTGCGTGTGTGTGTGTGTGTGTGTGTGTGTGTGTGTGTCGTCATGTTGATGTTGAGTTATAAAACTTTTGCTCACTGATATGATAATGCTGTGTTGATGTCCGTGTACTTACAGCATGATGATTGGCCTGCACCCCTGACTTTTGCTGTCCATCCGAGTCCCATACTATCTGAGGCGTGTTCAAATGTCCAGGGGGGGGGGAAAAATCAAACTGTACTCTTTAGTGTCCTGCTACTAAATGAGTGTCTGTATACAGAAGTGAGGTTTTAGAACCATCGAGAAAGACACATCATAATGACATCACAGACAAGTGACCCTATTGGAATACAGTGGCACACATCACAGACAAGTGACCCTATTGGAATAGAGTGGCAGACAAACATGTATCTGTTCAAGAGACTACCATCCTAAAATGATTCTGGTTCGAATCCTTTGCTGAGCTTATACCACTTGTAGGGTAGTATAAAGTTGTAGGAGCTCTGGAACATTGTCTCTCCCTGTCTGTCTGTCTCTCTGTCTCCCTCCCTCTCTCTCTCTCTCTGTCTCTCTCTCTCTGTGTGTGTGTGTGTGTGTGTGTGTGTGTGTGTGAGTGAGTGAGTGTGTGAGTGTGTGTGTGTGTGTCTTCATGTTGAAGTTGAGCGATAAAACCTATGCTTACTGATATGATAATGCTGTGTTGATGTTCATGTACTTACAGCATGATGATTGGCCTGCACCCCTGACTTTTGCTGTCCATCTGAGTTACTATGTGAGGCGTGTGTAAATATCCAGGAGCTAACAATAATCCAACTGTACTCTTCAGTGTCCTGCTACTAAATGAGTGTCTGTATACTCAAGTGAGGTTTTAGAACCATCGAGAAAGACACATCATAATGACATCACAGACAAGTGACCCTATTGGAATACATCACAGACAAGTGACCCTATTGGAATAGAGTGACACACATCACAGACAAGTGACCCTATTGGAATAGAGTGGCAGACCAACATGTTCAAGAGACTATCATCCTAAGGTGAATCTGGTTTGAATGATTTGTTGAGCTTATACCACTTGTAGGGTAGTATAAAGTTGAAGGAGCTCTGGAACATTGTCTCTCTCTCTCTCTCTCTCTCTCTCTCTCTCTCTCTCTCTGTGTGTGCGTGTGTGTGTGTGTGTGTGTGTGTGTGTGTGTGTGTGTGTGTGTGTGTGTGTGTGTGTGTGTGTGTGTGTGTGTGTGTGTGTGTGTCTTCATGTTGAAGTTGAGCTATAAAATCTCTGCTTACTGATATGATTTAGAACCATCTACAAAGACACATCATAATGACATCACAGACAAGTGACCCTATTGGAATACAGTGGCACACATCACAGACAAGTGACCCTATTGGAATAGAGTGGCAGACAAACATATATCTGTTCAAGAGACTACCGTCCTAAAATGATTCTGGTTTGAATCGTTTGCTGAGCTTATACCACTTGTAGGGTAGTATAAAGTTGTAGGAGCTCTGGAACATTGTCTCTCCCTGTCTGTCTCTCTGTCTCTCTCTCTCTCTCTCTGTCTCTCTGTCTCTCTCTGTCTCTCTCTGTCTCTCTCTGTCTCTCTCTCTCTCTCTCTCTGTATGTGTGTGTGTGTGTGTGTGTGTGTGTGTGTGTGTGTGTGTGTGTGTGTGTGTGTGTGTGTGTGTGTGTGTGTGTGTGTGCTCGCTCCCGCTAGGGCTGGGCGGTATACCGTTAAGAAACCGTGATAACGATTTTCACCTACACAAGGTTCACTTTTTGATGAGAGAAGGGTTTTTTTTTTCTTCAAAAAAGTGATTGAAATAGAAATGGATATTAATTAAAATTAAGGATTTTGTCTCATTTTTAAATTTAATTTCAGTGTTTTCTTCAGAAACATTGAGATGTGGGGGAAAATCGCAGCTTATGAAAAAAAAAACGTGCAGAGAACCGTGATATTAATTTTCATCAAGAAAACCGTGATACGCATTTTTTCCAGCCCTATGCGTGCGTGTCTTCATGTTGAAGGTTAGCTATAAAACCTATGCTTACTGATTTGATAATGCTGTGTTGATGTTTATGTACTTACATCATGATGATTGGCCTGCTCTGGAACATTGTCTCTCTCTGTCTGTCTGTCTGTCTGTCTGTCTGTCTGTCTGTCTGTCTCTCTCTCTCTCTCTCTCTCTGTGTGTGTGTGTGTGTGTGTGTGTGTGTGTGTGTGTGTGTGTGTGTGTGTGTGTGTGTGTGTGTGTGTGTGTCTGTGTTGATGTTCATGTACTTACAGCATGATGATTGGCCTGCACCCCTGACTTTTCCTGTTCATCTAAGTCCCATACTATGTGAGGTGTCTGTGTGTCTGTCCCTTGTGTCTGTGCGTGTGTGTGTGTGTGTGTGTGTGTGTGTGTGTGTGTGTGTGTGTGTGTGTGTGTGTGTGTGTGTGTGTGTGTGTGTGTGTGTGTGTGTGTGTGTGTGTGTGTGTGTGTCTCTTCATGTTGAAGTTGAGTTATAAAACTTTAGCTCACTGACATGATAATGCTGTGTTGATGTCCATGTACTTACAGCATGATGATTGGCCTGCACCCCTGACTTTTGCTGTCCATCTGAGTTCCATACCATGTGAGGCGTGTGTAAATGTCCAGGAGGAAACAATAATCCAACTGTACTCTTCAGTGTCCTGCTGCTAAATGAGTGTCTGTATACTCAGGTGAGGTTTTAGAACCATCTCCAAGGGCACATCATAATGACATCACAGACAAGTGACCCTATTGGAATCATTGACAGTAAATAGAATGGACGCCAAATCAACGCTATTTGCCATTCAACGCTTTGAAGCCAGATTTGGGAACATTCCAACTTACATTCCACCTTAGCAACGCCAAACGCAGGTGCTGATTGGACAACAACAAGACTTCTAACGGTCAATCAAACCATGTTCTGATGCTCATTGGTCAATTTAACTTTTAATATCTCTCTAAAATAAAACATCACCACAAAAAATCACCTCCCTGGTAAGTTGGAGAGCAAGGGGACCTACTAGTTGAGCGAAAAATGATCCCCCTGGAGTGGCATTTAAGGGAGATACAGGGTTTTATGTCTCTCATAGGAATGAATGGGATTTGGCCATTTTTTGGTCTTTTTGGGTCCAACCTTGGCTCCAACTTGGCTTCAACAATGAAATAGAATTTTGGCCTCCATTCTATTTACTCTCAATGAGTGGCACACATCACAGACAAGTGACCCTATTGGAATAGAGTGGCAGACAAACATGTATCTGTTCAAGAGACTACCATCCTAAAATGATTCTGGTTCGAATCCTTTGCTGAGCTTATACCACTTGTAGGGTAGTATAAAGTTGTAGGAGCTCTGGAACATTGTCTCTCCCTGTCTGTCTGTCTCTCTGTCTCCCTCCCCCTCTCTTTCTGTCTCGGTCTCTCTCTCTCTCTCTCTCTCTCTCTCTCTCTCTGTGTGTGTGTGTCTTCATGTTGAAGTTGAGCGATAAAATCTTTGCTCACTGATATGATAATGCTGTGTTGATGTTCATGTACTTACAGCATGATGATTGGCCTGCACCCCTGACTTTTGCTGTCCATCTGAGTTATATACCATGTGAGGCGTGTATAAATGTCCAGGGGGAAACAATAATCCAACTGTACTCTTCAGTGTCCTGCTGCTAAATGAGTGTCTGTATACACAAGTGAGGTTTTAGAACCATCTACAAAGACACATCATAATGACTGTAATGTCCCCGTAAATAATGGCCTTCCAACAACTGCTGGTCCGAGTTCATGTAGTTTATTTATCTTCATACATAGATCTGGTACCACCGTAAGGAATTGGTTGCATTTTACGGGTGCATTAGGCTCTGACTGCTCTTAGAATGTTGAAAACATAACTGCGGCAACAAACATAACAATGGAATTATAGAACCAAACAATAGAACAAAACAATAATAAAACCAGTTACTACTGGGTTCTTTACACTCCCACCAAATTATAAGTTTTAAAGGGTGAGAGACAAACTTTAAAACATAATTTCAATGACAAAAATACAAAGATATAACAGCTACATTTTTTTTTTTTTTTTTTTGGAAGCCTTTCTTTCTTTTTTGCTGGCTTCACTGTTTTTATTTATTTTTTTTGGAAGCCTTTCTCTTTCTTTTTTTTTGCTGGCTTCGTGTTTTTTTTTATTACATATATATATATATATAAGCAATGATCAAAGTCTTCAAAGTGAGTTCTTCTTTCACATCAGTGTATATGTTTGTAAGGGCAGCGATCCGCCTCACCCTTGTCGAATTGCAAGTCCAGTACAGTTCTGGACTTGCTTTCTCTTGTGTGTGTGGTTTGTGTTCTTCTTTCATATCAGTGTGTGTGTTTTAAGGGCAGCGATCCGCCTTCACCCTTGTTGATTCGCAAGTCCAGTACAGTTCTGGACTCGCTTTCTCTTGTGTGTGTGGTAGGTAACCGTCTCCTGGAGTCTTTGTGCTGTGTAATGTTAGGTGTATGCTTTTCAGTGTGAGTTGTCAGTGTTTTCAGCTTCCAACAACAACACAAACTTTTGCACAGGACGCTCCACAAGAGAAAGTTTTGTGGTCTCTCTCTTATCGTTCAGGTGTTTGTCTTTTAGGAATATCTTGACCCGTCTCACGAGTCCATCTTGGCCTTTGGTTATTTCAGAGACTCTCCCAAGTCTCCACTGACTCCTGGGTAGGGAGTCCTCGCAATCCATGACTATGTCTCCAACTTGAAGGTTTCTCTTGGTGTTGCGCCAGCATTGTCTGTTTCTGACACTGTTAAGGTACTCTCTTTTCCACCTACTCCAGAACTGTTCGGTCAAGTACTGCACCTGACGCCATCTTTTTGTTCCATACAGGTCTGTCCTGTCAAAGGTGCCAGGAGGGGGTAAGGCAGCTGTAGATTTCATGGTTACAAGATGATTCGGAGTGAGGGGCTCTAAGCTATTTGGAGTGTTAAGCGTGTCAACAGTGAGTGGGCGACTGTTAACTATGGCCATTGTTTCGTAGAAGAAAGTTCGCAGAGATGCATCATTCAGTCTACCAGGAGACAGCAGAAGAGTGGCGTCAAGGACACTTCGTACTGTTCTTATTTGACGTTCCCATACACCCCCTGCATGGCTGGCATGTGGTGCATTTGTAACAGGTTGGACTAGGTCCCCTGTTAGTGTGCATGTTGTAATTGAAAACAGCTGCCCGTGTGGGCGAGGGTGGAGCCCTTCCGGTTAGTATAAAGTGCCTACTATGTTGTCTGTTAGCCAGGTGTGGCTAACCTCAGTACCGGTTGGCGCTCGGGGAAGCCCTGTACGCTGGGTGAAGTAGGTGATGTTGGCGTGTTGGGTGTTGGACCCACACTGGAGCGCGTAGAGCGCAGCTGAAATGCGGACGCCAGGTTGCCGCATGTAGCCTAACCGGCTCGAAGGTAAGCCCTTCTGTGTGCACCTGGCGATAGCCAATTATGTTTGTACTGTGGCTAACGAGATGTTGTTTCACTGCAGCATTGCATGGTGAAGCAAGGGTCAACCGTAGACTTCCAAGCTCGGTCCAGTGCTTCCCAATTGCAACTGAAGGTAATTTCTAATTAACCGTCACTCTGTGCCTGTGGCTTTCATGCCACACCTTGCTCATTGATAATGGCATTTCCCTGGCATTAACCCAGTCTGTCTTGTGCTTTCTAGGTTGAGCACATTATTGTCAATTGGCTGGGGTGGGGGGACGCCGCCGTCTTTTCCCGGTGTTTGTGTTTGTTATTTTGCCTTTTACCACCACGAGCTCTTTTAGTAGTGGCAGGTTGTTGTTCCTTTGCGCAGGTGCGCGACGCTTTCGTCTTTCAGCCATACGGTCTGACACGGTCAGCTCCAGTCACCCACCCCTTAGACAAGGGATGAGTGATTGGGGACTGGCCGGTTGAGATTTGTAGCAGTATCGTGTAAACTTATTGGTGAGGTGTAGATCCCCTGAGTGGTATAGTAAACTCTCTGCCAAGAGGCCTGATTTGATAAACATAGGCTACCTCTTCACTGCGAATCATTTCAGTGTGCTGTGACTTATTTTGTTTATTTTGATTATGTTTTGTGTGTACAGTTTTGATTGATTGCAGTGTTATTTTGCATTCGCAGTGCAGTGTGTAGTTAACACACTCAGTAAATTACCTGTACTAGGCCTACTCAGTGCTCTTGCACTTAAGCCGTCACCGTTTCACGATATGTAGGCCTACCTGTATTGACTTCAGTAGAGTTAAGACTCTGTTTGTGTATATGGACTCAAGTGAACTGCCTGCTCATTTTGAAAACGAATAAGACTGAAAGCAGAAGAAAATAAAAACTATTGTATGTGCAACAGCTGTGTCATCCTTGTCATCTAGAACCTGTCGGGGAAAATTGTATTTTTAACATCTGGGTTGTCTCACCCTTAACGAGACTGGCGTAGTCACCTTTTAAAACCTAATTGAGTAAAAGTTAGTAATCCTACCAACCTCCACTCTGCTACACATTCATGACAAACTCACACTGTTTCTCCGTAAGAAATGTGTTGAGTCTCTCCATGTCCAGCTCTTTCAGAGCAGCATTCAGTTCATTTTTTGCACCCATAAAGTTAGTGCCTTGATCACATTTGATCTGTCTCACAGCACCTCTTAAGGCAATGAAACATCTGAGTCCATTTATGAAGGTATCTGTAGACAAATCTTCCAGCATCTCAATGTGAATTGCTCTGGAGCAGAAACAGGTGAATAGTAGGCCGTACCTCTTCTGTTCTTTTCTTCCTTGTTTAGTCCAGAAGGGGCCAAAGCAGTCCATGCCGCAGTAGGTGAATGGTGGTGAGGGTTCTGTGCGTTCCACTGGAAGGTCGCTCATTCTTTGACCTTCGATGGGCCTTCTTAGACGCCGGCATGTAACACAGTGTCGGATGTAAGTTGCAACTGCTCTGCTCAAACCACAGATCCAATATCCATTATACCTTATTTCGTTGATCGTGAAGTTTTTCCCCTGATGTTTCACTTTTTCATGACAAAGAGCAATGATGAGCTTTGCTATGTGTTGTCCCTGTGGTATGACTGTGGGATGTTTGAATGGAGTAGGAAGAGAAGACCTGCTGAGTCTCCCTCCCACCTTGAGCACTTTGTCTGCGTCCAGGAACACATCGAGATCATACAATTTGCTGGTCTTTGGAAGGTGTTGTCCATTGCTCAGTAGTTTTATCTCTTCCTTGTATGCTTGTGCCTGCAGTTGCTTGATTATGAATTGTTCTGCGCTTTGTCTTTCACAGACTGTTGAAAGGGTGGATGCTTTGTTCTTTCTTGCGCGTCGCATGAGGCGAGCAATTGCTCGTATGGCACTAGACCACGAGGAAAATTTGGTCAGTCTGTCGATGAGATTTAGTTGTTCAGCCGTTTCTGTCTGGAACACTTGAGCCTTTCTGACTTCAGGATCACCGACCGGTAGCTCTGAGGGCTCTTCAGATGGCATTTCTATGTCTTTTTCCCATAAGAAGCTTGGTCCAGTGAACCAGTCTGATGCCAGTAACTCGTCTACTGTTGTTCCTCTGGAAGCATAGTCTGCAGGATTTCTGTCAGTTGGTACATAAAACCACTGTTTGGGGTCTGAGGCATGACGGATTTTCTGTACTCTGTTTGCAACAAAGGTGTGGAAGCGACGGGCATCATTGTTAATGTAGCCTAGGACGACCTTTGAATCGGTCCAGTAAAACTCCTCCACTTCTGAATAGCCTAATTCTTCTTTGAGCATGTTGCTTACTGTGACTGACACAACGGCTGCGGTGAGCTCCAATCTGGGTATAGTTGCTACTTTCAGTGGTGAGACACGTGCTTTTCCCAGGAGAAGACAACAGTGGACATTTCCCTTTTCATTGATTAGTCTCAGGTAAGTGCATTGTCCATAGCCTGCAGTGCTGGCGTCTGAGAAGTGATGTAGCTGTGTTTTGGTGACCTTTCCAAAGCCTGCCGGCTGATAGCAACGGGTTATGTGGATTTTCTCCAGTTTAACGAGGTCATCTCGCCATCTCTCCCACCGTGGCTTTAAATTTTCTGGAATTGGCTCGTCCCATTTTGTTCCTTCATGGCACATTTCTTGAAGAACTCTTTTTCCATTGAGGAGATAAGGTGCAATGAAACCCAGTGGGTCATACACAGAGGCAACAGATGAGAGGACACCACGTCTTGTTGCTGGTTGATTCTTTGGTGTAACTTTGAAAGTGAAGCAATCATTGTCGACGTTCCAGTGTATTCCTAGAGCTCTCTCTAATGCTCCATCATTGAATGTGAGACTCTTGGCTTTGATATCTGTGGCAAGTTCAGTTGCCGGGATGCTTTGCAGAACAGCGTGGTTGTTTGACACAAATTTGTGTAAGCGCAGACCTCCCTTTGCACACAGCTCACGAGCCTCTTTTGCTAGACAGATGGCCTTGTCTTCACTGTCCACACTGGTCACCCCATCGTCCACGTAGAATTCTCTGGCAACGAAGTGTGATCCCAGTGGATGTGAGTCTCTGTGTTCTTTGGCCAGTTGCTTTAAACCATAATTTGCACACCCTGGTGAAGAGACGGCTCCAAAGAGATGAACTTTCATTCTAAACTCTTGGACAGCTGAAGTGGTGTCTCCATTCTCCCACCATAGGAAGCGCAGATAGTCTCGATCATTCTCAGATACATGGAACTGATGGAACATTTTTTCCACATCACACATCAGGGCAATGTGGTGCTGTCGAAAACGGATGAGCACACCTGTCAGACTATTAGTCATGTCCGGACCTGACAGAAGGTGTTGGTTGAGACTGCTGCCCTTGTACTTTGCTGAGCAATCGAAGACTACTCTAAGCTTGTCAGGTTTTTTGGGATGATAAGAATGATTCTACGATTCCCCTACACTTTTGGCAAAAGCAAAATGTCAATTATCAGTATTTTTTTTCAACTAAATGACCTAGATGTTTACATAGTGTATATATTTAAGTTTCCAAACAAACAAATTGCCAAGCTTAATCTTAAATCATTTGATAAATACTCTAATGAAAGCGAACATTTGCTTAATTATTTTGTCAACAGTGTTATGGACAAATACTATGTCATTTCAAACATATATAAAAATACTACAGAGTTGAAACAATATATGTTTGAAAGTGCTTATGTCCCTTAGCAGTAATGTTGTCATTAATCTGTGCAACTGATATAGAAAATGTGATTGTTGAGCTTCATAAGTAGGATTTTATGAGTCACTGTGATACAGACTCATTTTTCATCATAAATCCCTGTAACGTCTGATTTGAATATAGTCAACCTCCTTATACAAGACGTCCTTCTCCAGAGATAATCCCTAGTGTATGTTCATAGGATTTTTCCAACACATAAGGGATCAATAGCGCAAAAACACTTTCAAAACAGTCAACGGTGTTACTCAACTGTGTTACGGTCAACAGTGCAGGGGAACAAGTCGGCACTTTTTTAGGAGAAAAAAACAGAGCAGACAAACCCATCTCCCTAGAACACAAATTATTTTGTTTGTTTGTCTGTCAATATGGATATAAATTGGCAAAAACATACTCCTCCTCAACTGTCATCAGTGTTGCCAGATTGGGCTGGTTCAGAGTTCTCAACGGGTCGGGTCAGCCCGACAAACCCGACGGGACCCGTGGGTTCGGTTCGAAAATATAAGCAAATGGCTCGGGTCGGTTCGGTCCGCGGGCTCCATCTTTTCCGCCCAGTGAAAAAAAAAAATGAATCAGTTCTGCTGTTTACCGTGAATCATGGCGAATTTCCCCTTGATGGATCAGTAAAGCTAGGCCTATCTATCTAAATATATGTAGGCCTGCGTAACGAAGGTCTGGCAGGCTGCTGCATGCAACGTTGCGAGCAGTGCTTGTAAATCACAAGGTACCGGAATGCAAAACAAACATGACATCACAGCGATGATGAGTTGGACAGAGGTCCCTGAACGCACAGAAAAACTACACTGGCTACAATTACGCAAACGAATAAAAACGGGAAAAAAAATCTTAGATGCAATTTTAACGATATTGAGTCCCATGTCAGCTCATGGAACCATACTTTTGTTTCTTAATACAAGGGACGGTTGGCAATCCAATGGCTATTTTAAACAACAGCCATAGTAGCCTATTAAATAGCCTACTGTAATGACAACAACCAATATTTTTAGTTTGATCGCTAACTTTATGCTTAGTAGTCTCAGCAAATGCAGTGCATGGAAATTATGCGGTGAAACGAAGCCGAAGCGGTCTTCTACATATGGAAAGGACAGTGGCTTTCCAATTAGGCTATCCTTTCCCCGTATTCACACAACGTTGGCATATGCGTATTAAACGTTAAATCCACGCTTTGTGGGCGACTTTGTTGCATATAATTTGGCTAATCCGCATGTGCTGTTGCGATATGCCACTTCACTATTTAAATGGCTCGTGCACCGATGGTAAGCGAGCGGCAGCGAAGACGGCGATTTTTCCGGTAGACTTGACTTTTCACACTGACTGTCTGCTCGCGCTACGGTCTGGTTGAAAATCCCCCCAGCCAATGTTTTATTTGGAGCGTGTAGGCCCTGTTTGAATGAAATATCACATTGTCTTTGCTGTTTTCGTGCTGTTTTCGACTTGTAAGCAACTGTCGGGAAGGAAAGGCGCGCACACACATGGGAGCGCTCGCCAGCCGAGGAAGATCTCATCCTCTCACCTAGGCTATCTGTCTTTTTTGCTACATGGCTTATCCATGCATCAACTGTAGCCCAGGTGCCACTAGAAATGGGTAGGCTATGTCCAAAACCTTGTGTGCCGACCGAAATTTGATGAAACTTTTAAACAATGTTTGGCACAGCCAGGCTTTCCATCTCATCCGCGCATATGAACAAACAAGGAGGGAGGGGCAACTTCACGTAGCCTACATTTAATCAGACACTCGGGATGGAAATGTAGGCTAGTTCTAGTAAGCCTACATTTAGAAGTCAAAACAAAAGGTGGATAGATTGTTGTTGCCGTGAAGCATGAGGCGGTTATTGAAATCGCGCTGTGGATGATTCTGCTTAAATAGCACTATTATGTTTCTATAGATATATTGTGGAAAATATCTTTTCACTAGGTTTTTAAGTGGGTTATGCAATTTACTGCACATAAATGCCCTTAAAGACCCACCACAACCCGTCATTCTCCATAGGATAACGTGGGGAAACTCGACCCCCGACTTCGGGCCTCGGGCCGGGTTCGGTTAGATAATTCCAGTGATGTGTCGGGTAACATCGGGCTCGGGCTTTAAAAGCCACGGGCCGGGTAGGGTCGGGTTGACATTTTCAGGCCCGTTGAGAACTCTAGGCTGGTTCCCGCCCAATTGGGCTGCTTAGGATGGCCGTGTGCGGGTAAAAATGGCATCTATCAGAAAAACCTTCCCACTGTCATATAAATCAATAGAATTGGGCGGGTTTTTAGGGCGGATTTTGATCATTTTTTGGGCTGGAAATCATCAGCCTCATCTGGCAACCCTGACTGTCATACTTAATTGTAACACCATTGACGGTAACACCATTGACATTTCAGCCATTTGTATGGTGTTGTGCTAACTGAGGACCTCAGAAGTTCTACCGCAACACCTTAATCAATTCATGTATCTGTATGCTTTATCTGTGTTTTTCTACATGTGATTTCTAATTCAGATTCTTATGAATATGTTGATAACACAGTTGACAGGCAATTTTCCCGCTATGAGAACATGAAAAAGAATGGATTAAATTATGGAAGGATGGAGCTCAAAATTTACCAAAAAGTCTTCCCGTATCCTGCCAAAGAGGTTATGACATCACGTGATGTTATTCGTATGGCCTAAGACCAAACCATTACTGATTTATGGAGGAGGTTTCAGACCGTGACAGGGTTAACACAGTTTTCGTGGACACACACAAAATGGCAAATTTCATGTATAATGGAAAGGACAGTGGTCTTTCTGACAGTTTTGTCATATTGTGATGATTACTGTGAATCAACATTTGCAATCGTCTTGGGCAAAACAAGCTTCTTTACATGCTAATATGAAGACTGAATCTGACATTTGGAAAACAGGACGGCATGAAAACGCCCAAAACCAGTATTAAATATTCATTCTTGCTGAGGGAAATAATGCTATGTCTACACTTTCTGTATTATATGAAAGATAAATGTTTTCTAATGTCCAAAACATCATTGGATGCAGTTAATAGTTAGTGGAATTGCCAAATAAAATCCACGGACTTAAAAGTGTAGGCGAATTAGAGAATCACTCATAAACACCATGGTGAGGTATAAACCACTTCTCTCCATCTGTGCCTTCGGAATATACCTTTTCTACATCACCTCTTTCAATTATGTCAGCCATGTATTTTACATAGTCCTTTTTGTAACTTTCATTTGCATTTTACTTTCTTTTCAGGTGATTGAGCCTCACAATGGCAAGCTGCTTGTTGTCAGGTAAGCATGGTCTTTCCTTGAATGGGAGGGGCATTTCATAATGTCCTTGTGAATTTTTCTTTATGCTGTTTTTTAGTTTGTCGAGAAACATTAAATCTTCCTGAGAAACTGTTTTGTCATTGTCTGGCGTGTCTCTGAAATCAGTCTCTAGAATTTTAAGAGCATCAAAGGGAGTTATGGCTGGTAGCTCATTCACAGTCACCCTGTGGCAATAAGCCCATACGACTTTGTTGCTGTCGACCAACGTTGACGGAACCATGTGAGCGAGAACTTGTTGTCACGATGTGGGTGTTATTAAATACAGCGCATTTGCAGTCGGCCACAAATATGAACGAGACGATGAGCTCGCACCGGTTTGCTCTAACACACCACGTGTGAGGAGTGGGGGGACAGGCAGTGAGGAGGAGCTGAAGTGGGGACCTGCGCAAACTTGTGTAGAGGTGTGAGACAAGACCCATATACACATGTGAGTGAGTTGTTGACCAACCAGTTCATGGGCGCGTGACCTCGGAGGCAGTCCGCCGACGAGCGTTGAAGGGGATAAGCAACTGCAGAGGTTGCAAGATCTGACTGCAGCCGCATTCATCCCGCGATAGTTTTACACCATGTGACATGTCACCTCGTCAACGCAACGTCGACGAAATTTCGAAGTTTGACAGGAAATCTAACCGTCATGCAGCATTTTCCATTCAGGGTGCATTGCTGTCTAAATGCGCATGGATGCGTTGACACATCTCGAATGCACCTAATGACTGGTTGACAATGGATCAGAGTGTGAAAATGAACATCCAACAATAGCCCATCCTAGGTCTGTGCGTATGGCAAAGGGTTCTTCATCTTTTCCTGTAATGACTTGTCTGGGTACGAGTGTCCTTGGACAATTGTAGCCTACCAGTAGTCCTACCTCACAATTAAGCAATGGTGGTATCTGATCTGCTATTGTGGTGAGATGGCTCCATCTGCTGGCTGTTTCATGAGTTGGAATATGCTCTCTGTTGACAGGAATACAGTTTTTGGTGTAGGCGGGTGGTAGATCAATGTGCACAGTGGAATTGAAGGCTCTCACTCGCAAGCCGGATGCTCTTTCACTATTCAGAATCATATTCTCTCCCATCATGGTAGTAAGTTTCAGTTTTACTGGGTAAGTGGTAAGCTGTAGCTCTTTGCATACTTCTTGGTCAATGAAAGTGGAGTCACTTTGAGTGTCTAGTAAGGCATATACAAGTTTCTCATTTGATGGATTTTTTTCGTTTGAGACCCACACTGGTACTATCACAGAGGTATTAACTGACTGACCTTGGCTGGTGACGTTAAGAGAAGTGGCAGATGTTGATTCCACCTTAGGGTGACCAGATTTGGATTTGTAAAAAGGAGGACACTTTTTTTTGGGGGGGGGGGGGTCATCGGTGTATGTCATCGGTCATCGGTGTCATCTGTGTATCTGTGTAGCCTATGAAAGTATATATGGGTATGAGATATGATAGTAGGCCTATGAACGCATCCAAAATGGCCATTTGTTTAAAAGCCACTCGAACTTTTTGGCATGCACATTCATTTGTCTACCATAAATGACAATTAAAATCTCTTCAGTTATGCCTATAGGCCTATCACATAATTTGTGTGATCATATGATGCAGAGTCTGCCTTTGTTACCATCCTAGATAGTTAGGCCTAACACCTATATTGGAGTAGCTTAACAGCATAACAATGCAGCTCAATTTCATAGGCCTATTCTAATTTCTGCAATAGGTTTTTAAAAATAGATTCACCATCATGTAGGCCCATCTCAGCCATTCCCCACAAAGATGAACAGCATTAGGCTATATAACATTGGAAACTAAATATAAAAAGCACAACAGTTGTGGTTTTCAACGGAATTGATAATGACATCCATAATGTCATCCATTAGGCCTATTTAGGCTATTTGTAGTGGCATGGTGCTCAGAGATTAGCAATGGGCACTGCAGCCATTCAGAGAGGAACTGGAGTTTTACCTACCATTAATAAGATAACCCATACAGCGTTATCAATAACTGCAAAGGCAATAGACAGAAGAAGAAGCTGATGAAGAAGAAGCTTACTTTCTTAACCCAGGAATGAGCCCTTCTAGCTCCGAGAAATTGCTTTTGCAAATAACTTGGATACCTATGTCAGATCATGAAATAATTGTTAGGCTAAGTCTTGTGACAAGGTGTAACAAAACCTCCCTAAATGATGGATTTGGTGGTGTTACTAGGCATACTCCTGTGTTAGATTACCTTCATACCTGTCTTCACACGCGGGAATTTTTTTTTCCAAGTCCACCGCGAACGTGCATTTGCGTTTCTATCGGCATTGCAGTCCGTCGAACCGGCGGACAGATGCGCTTTCGCTTGTAAACATGGGGCGCACTGGCTAGTACCCTAGGCTACTTCTTTCGGACACATGGTGCGAAGTGGCTAGATTTGATGAGAAGGGCGTGACTAATTTGTGAATGGTAGAGAGAAACCTGGAGTGGAGTCAAATGGAGCGGAGTGAAAATTACAGTGCAGATGAATTAGGTCTAGTCCAACAAAATCCCGGACATTTCTGAAATTCCCCCCGGACATTTTTTTAGGTCTCAAAAGTAGGACATGTCCGGGGAAAACCGGACGTCTGGTCACCCTATTCCACCTCATTGAATTGCACTGGGTTGACTTGCCTCACTCTATGTTCATCTGTTCTGTTGCTGTTGTGAAGGCAGGTGGGATGTTGTCCTTTGCACAGGCTGCACTTGTGACGATATCTGCAGTTCTTTGTTCCATGACCAGCTTTTAGACAGCTGTGGTAACTTTTTTATAATTAATAAGACTTTATTGGGCTATAGAATAACCACCCGCCATCTGACTCGTGTAAGTTTACCATTTACCAATTAATACCCAAGTATTTATATTATTGTTATTACCATTATTACATACTTAGTTATTATTTTAGTTAATTGGACCCAATCAGCCATAAGCATACATTACCCATCTTTGTGCAGGAGAACAGTGAAGGAAGCAGAAGCCAGGAAATCACAGGAGAAGACGAATGCCATTGCCATCAAGAAAGTTACATTTATTGATACATTGCAAGTGAGAAGAGCAATTCAGTTAACCCTTAGAATACCATAATGTAGCATTGCCTAGTGCCTTTAGCATCAGGGCTTTAGCGCCCATCCGCCAAGCGCTTCCCCAGTCGTCCCCAGCTCTTCTCTCGAGCTGCATCTGAGAACAGTATTTAAACCCCACAAGTGTATTACATCTTACAAACATGGTCAAAGCATCAGTGCAGCAAGAACAAGAATACATCAGTCAAATAAGGAAATGGTCACTCCAGAGTGTTACCTTCCCTGTGGCCAGTGGGCCTGAGCTACTCGGCCAGTGGGTGAGTGATAACCGACACCCAGCTAATTTACGACAGGGCAGCTGTCTTCTGGACTCAGCTAGGCCCCAGAATTACACAGAAGCACCTTGAAGCGTAAAACATCTCTAAAATGAAGATATTCTACATGTGAAGATATTATGTTAATTTCCAATAAATAATTGTAAATATTAATGAAGAAATGTTGGCAAAACTACGACAACAACTGTAACACAGTCTGTTGTCTTTGACATAGGTCTGCCTATATTGTAACGTTTGATTTAAGAATTCTGGGCATTTGGGGAGCTGATGGTAGTTGTCTTGGCAAAACATGCATGGGCTTTTGACTTTTTCCTTTGTTGTTAGGCCTATATCATTTTCATTTGCAGCTGCTTGGGTAGTAAAGACGTTAACTTTGTTCCCTTTGGATTCCTTCGCCTCTCTCTTGTCGTGAGATGAATGAAGAGCGTGAAGAGAAGTTACAGGGTTGCATGCGATTTCTGCCTCCAGAGACACAAAGTCGGCGAATTCTTTGAAGGTGGGAAACGTTCCTCCTTCTACAAGGGTTTTTGTGACTTGACAGTTCCAGCGAGCTGCCAGCCAATCGGGTACTTTAAGAATCATCTTTTGGTTCTCTTCGCAGTCATTTAGAATATCCAAGCCTTTTACATGTGGAATTGCTTGTAGACATGCGTTTAAAAAGTCAGAGAATGATCTTAGCCCTTCTGCGTCTTTAGATGATATTTTTGGCCAGTTGGATAGCTTATCTCTGAAAGCTCTTTGTATGGCAAAGGGCTGCCCATATCTTTGATTAAGCCTTTTCCAGGCATCTCTGTAAGCATCATCATCACTTCTAAAGAATGTCCCTTCGATACATTTTTGGGCTGCGCCGCTGACATATTTCTTCAAGTAGCCTAATACAGTTTATCTGCAGGGGAGATGTTCTTTTTATCTATGAGTGACTGAAACGAAGCTTTCCATTCAATGTAGTGAATTGGGTCGCCACTGAACACAGTAGGTGTTGGTACTGGAAGTCTCTGTGTGGCTATGCTATCTTGAATTGCTTTTGCTAAACAGGAGACATCGAGTGAAGGCGTTTGGGTGTTTGAAGATGGAATGTCATGGTTAGATTGCGTTAGGGCGCGAGGAGCACTTTGGTTAAGTGGTTGGTGTTCACGAGAGGGCTGGAAGATCTGTGCGTCATACTCCTCTCTTAATTCTCTGTCATACACTTCGAATCTCGCTCGAGCGACCTTTAGGTCATTCATTGCTTTCCATTGTTCCATTTTTGCTGCCTCTTTTCTACAGTCCTCTTCTACCTCTCTCATTTTCTTCTCCTGTTGTTCTTTCTCTATTAAACTCTCATATTCAGCTTCTTTTGCTGCTAGATCTGCCGCTGCTTCCGCTCGTTTTTCGGCGACACTGGAATGTTTTGAAAGACAGCTGATTTCTGAAACGGATCCATACACTGACATTGCATATTCTGGTTCGCGTAATTCACGCACGCGTTGTCCTGCACATTCTGCATCGTACTCAAAAACCAGTCTGTCATTAAGCATTGCGTGAGGTCACCAGTTACTGCTACACATGCATCAACTTTTCGTCTTATCTCTGGATCAGGCGCATAATGCGATCTTAATTCATCAAACATTTTCAGAACATCAGCTTTTCCTTTTGCTAGTTCGTCTAAGAGAGCTCCATTACGTTTTTCTGTTGTCTCATACTTCAGTTCTTGTCTGGTTGAACGCGCTGACACTTTCCACTGTTCATAAAGACTACACAGTTTCTTTTCTCTTTTGTTTTGTTCTTCTTTACTGTATAGTAACATTTTTTCCGTAGGAATGCGTTCGCGTTCAGAGCGTCTAACTGAGACTACATCATCTCATCCTTTGGCACAGGCCTATCGACAATTGTTTCATTGCAAAGAAAAGTGTTAAGTTCTTGCCTTTTCGCTGCCTTTTCCGTGTCCATCTCGTGTTGGGATTGCGATCTCCTTCCCCTTTCCGTGCGAGTTGACTTGACACTTGTCCGATGTGATGTTTGTTTGAATTTCTCCGATGACCATTACACTCGATCTGGTGCTCGCTGCTTCTTCTTTGCTCTGTGACTTTGTTGCGATCATCCAGTCGGGCAGGTGTGGAGCAATTCCTTACTGTAATGTCCCCGTAAATAATGGCCTTCCAACAACTGCTGGTCCGAGTTCATGTAGTTTATTTCTCTTCATACATAGATCTGGTACCACCGTAAGGAATTGGTTGCATTTTACGGGTGCATTAGGCTCTGACTGCTCTTAGAATGTTGAAAACATAACAGCGGCAACAAACATAACAATGGAATTATAGAACCAAACAATAATAAAAACCAGTTACTACTGGGTTCTTTACATGACATCACAGACAAGTGACCCTATTGGAATAAAGTGGCACACATCACAGACAAGTGACCCTATTGGAATAGAGTGGCAGACAAACATATATCTGTTCAAGAGACTACCATCCTAAAATGATTCTGGTTTGAATTCTTTGCTGAGCTTATACCACTTGTAGGGTAGGATAAAGTCGTAGGAGCTCTGGAACATTGTCTCTCCCTGTCTGTCAGTCTGTCTGTCTCCCTCCCTCTCTCTTTCTGTCTCGGTGTTTGTATGTGTGTGTGTGTGTGTGTGTGTGTGTATGTGTGTGTGTGTGTGTGTGTGTGTGTGTGTGTGTGTGTGTGTGTGTGTGTGTGTGTGTGTGTGTGTGTGTGTGTGTGTGTGTGCGTCTTCATGTTGAAGTTGAGCGATAAAATCTTTGCTCACTGATATGATAATGCTGTGTTGATGTTCATGTACTTACAGCATGATGATTGGCCTGCACCCCTGACTTTTGCTGTCCATCTGAGTTCCATACCATGTGAGGCGTGTGTAAATGTCCGAGGGCAAACAATAATCCAACTGTACTCTTCAGTGTCCTGCTACTAAATGAGTGTCTGTATACTCAAGTGAGGTTTTAGAACCATCGAGAAAGACACATCATAATGACATCACAGACAAGTGACCCTATTGGAATACAGTGGCACACATCACAGACAAGTGACCCTATTGGAATAGAGTGGCAGACAAACATGTATCTGTTCAAGAGACTACCATCCTAAAATGATTCTGGTTCGAATCCTTTGCTGAGCTTATACCACTTGTAGGGTTGTATAAAGTTGTAGGAGCTCTGGAACATTGTCTCTCCCTGTCTGTCTGTCTCTCTGTCTCCCTCCCTCTCTCTTTCTGTCTCGGTCTGTGTGTGTGTGTGTGTGTGTGTGTGTGTGTGTGTGTGTGTGTGTGTGTGTGTGTGTGTGTGTGTGTGTGGTGTGTGTGTGTGTGTGTGTGTGTGTGTGTGTGTGTGTGTGTGTGTGTGTGTGTGTCTTCATGTTGAAGTTGAGCGATAAAATCTTTGCTCACTGATATGATAATGCTGTGTTGATGTTCATGTACTTACAGCATGATGATTGGCCTGCACCCCTGACTTTTGCTGTCCATCTGAGTTCCATACCATGTGAGGCGTGTGTAAATGTCCGAGGGGAAACAATAATCCAACTGTACTCTTCAGTGTCCTGCTACTAAATGAGTGTCTGTATACTCAAGTGAGGTTTTAGAACCATCGAGAAAGACACATCATAATGACATCACAGACAAGTGACCCTATTGGAATACAGTGGCACACATCACAGACAAGTGACCCTATTGGAATAGAGTGGCAGACAAACATGTATCTGTTCAAGAGACTACCATCCTAAAATGATTCTGGTTCGAATCCTTTGCTGAGCTTATACCACTTGTAGGGTTGTATAAAGTTGTAGGAGCTCTGGAACATTGTCTCTCCCTGTCTGTCTGTCTCTCTGTCTCCCTCCCCCTCTCTTTCTGTCTCGGTCTCTCTCTCTCTCTCTCTCTCTCTCTCTCTCTCTCTCTCTCTCTCTCTCTCTCTCTCTCTCTCTCTCTCTCTCTCTCTCTCTCTCTCTCTCTCTCTCTGTGTGTGTGTGTGTGTCTTCATGTTGAAGTTGAGCGATAAAATCTTTGCTCACTGATATGATAATGCTGTGTTGATGTTCATGTACTTACAGCATGATGATTGGCCTGCACCCCTGACTTTTGCTGTCCATCTGAGTTATATACCATGTGAGGCGTGTATAAATGTCCAGGGGGAAACAATAATCCAACTGTACTCTTCAGTGTCCTGCTGCTAAATGAGTGTCTGTATACACAAGTGAGGTTTTAGAACCATCGAGAAAGACACATCATAATGACATCACAGACAAGTGACCCTATTGGAATACAGTGGCACACATCACAGACAAGTGACCCTATTGGAATAGAGTGGCAGACAAACATGTATCTGTTCAAGAGACTACCATCCTAAAATGATTCTGGTTCGAATCCTTTGCTGAGCTTATACCACTTGTAGGGTTGTATAAAGTTGTAGGAGCTCTGGAACATTGTCTCTCCCTGTCTGTCTGTCTCTCTGTCTCCCTCCCCCTCTCTCTCTGTCTCTCTCTGTCTCTCTCTTTGTGCTCTTTGTGTGTGTGTGTGTGTATTCATGTTGAAGTTGAGCAATAAAATCTTTGCTCACTGATATGATAATGCTGTGTTGATGTTCATGTACTTACAGCATGATGATTGGCCTGCACCCCTGACTTTTGCTGTCCATCTGAGTTATATACCATGTGAGGCGTGTATAAATGTCCAGGGGGAAACAATAATCCAACTGTACTCTTCAGTGTCCTGCTGCTAAATGAGTGTCTGTATACACAAGTGAGGTTTTAGAACCATCTACAAAGACACATCATAATGACATCACAGACAAGTGACCCTATTGGAATACAGTGGCACACATCACAGACAAGTGACCCTATTGGAATAGAGTGGCAGACAAACATGTATCTGTTCAAGAGACTACCATCCTAAAATGATTCTGGTTCGAATCCTTTGCTGAGCTTATACCACTTGTAGGGTTGTATAAAGTTGTAGGAGCTCTGGAACATTGTCTCTCCCTGTCTGTCTGTCTCTCTGTCTCCCTCCCTCTCTCTTTCTGTCTCGGTGTTTGTATGTGTGTGTGTGTGTGTGTGTGTGTGTGTGTGTGTGTGTGTGTGTGTGTGTGTGTGTGTGTGTGTGTGTGTGTGTGTGTGTGTGTGTGTGTGTGTGTGTGTGTGTGTGTGTGTGTGTGTGTCTTCATGTTGAAGTTGAGCGATAAAATCTTTGCTCACTGATATGATAATGCTGTGTTGATGTTCATGTACTTACAGAATGATGATTGGCCTGCACCCCTGACTTTTGCTGTCCATCTGAGTCCCCCCATACCATGTGAGGCGTGTGTAAATGTCCGAGGGGAAACAATAATCCAACTGTACTCTTCAGTGTCCTGCTACTAAATGAGTGTCTGTATACTCAAGTGAGGTTTTAGAACCATCGAGAAAGACACATCATAATGACATCACAGACAAGTGACCCTATCCATCATTTGCATTGACGTCACAATATTACGTAATCGATTTTGCTGGACGGCAGAAGTACACATTCGTACATAGGAATTATATGCAGACGAAGACAACTTTGACCATAAAATACCAAAGAAACACGTAGTTCTTGTATTTTTTTTTTAAACGGGATATGTACCTGGCGTTATCAGGCTAGGTTGGCCACGGTGGATGTGTTCAAATCATAGATTTATTCAAATGTATTCTGCTCCACTAGATGGCATAACGCGGACGGGCGGTACGAGAAACTGGGAGAAGAAGAGAAAGTTGTTGCTTGCTTCCAGCCATGAACTTACTCTGCCTGCGATATATTTTTTTTATCCCGTGTTTATTTTCTTCAGTAAAGTTGTGAACTTAAACCAAACCTCTGCATTAGCAAAATAAGCACATTTATGCACCGTTTCTTCATTGGTGGCTGGGCACCGCGGCTGCATCCTCTTCTTCGTGGCATGGCACAGGTAAGATAATGCTGCTAACCTAACTTACTAGGCTACAAGACGCACGGTACATTTTGTGTCAGGCATTTCGCAAAGTGGTGTTTTGAAAAGCATATCTTTTCATCTCAGATGTATCTTGTAGGTTAACTTGAATTCTCTCGCTTCGTTTCATCCAAGTGGATTTCATTGTTGTTTCAGCCACGTCTGCACAATGTAGGCAAATATGAAATATAATTCTATATCTTATCTTCTGTTTACATATCCAATATGTTCATTTGTACTGTATTATTATTGACCACTTATGTTACCAGTCCATCACTGCTACCTGTCCTGTCTTGCACTTTCTGTCTGTCTGTAATTGTCAGTCCTGTCCTGGCATGGTAGAGAGAAAACGTCGTTTCCCTTGTATGACCATAAGTGACAATAAAAGCTGACTTGACATACTTCAATGTTTCAAATCGGTGTTGCATTACATTGCACATGTAGAAACACATAGGACAGAATGTCGGTTACATACTTTGATTAAATAATTTTGATTTGATTAAATAAATCATTTGAAAAGATGACCTTCACAAGAGAAAGAAAAGCACAACAAACCTGTTATTTATCTTGTATTTTTTTTATTGTTTAGTAATTGCAGGTTCATCAGTCAGGTGGTCAGCACCCAAACTAAAACCATACGTCATGGTGGCCAGGAATTGCATCCCAGCAGCACAGGTAAATACATGACTAGTAAGTTGGGATGAGTGTTATTTTCTGACATTTTACATCACATTTTAATTCAGACAATATTGCCAAGGGAGTCAATTATTCAGTACTGTACCAATACATTACAATGCATGGCTAAATTCATTTAAATAGCATGTTTGTCTTTTCTTTTTTTTTTCCAATTAGATGGGGGAGCCAACATGAAGAGGTGTCCAGAGAGGCTTCTTCCTCTTTGGCTTTGCAGCAGCACCAGGACCTCACCATCAGTGATGCTGTTCATCCATCGGGCCTACCCTTACATTCCTCCCCTGATGCACTGATCACCTGTACCAGTTGTTGGAGTTTTCAGAAGGGCTCTAAATTAACTTTTTTTATTCACTAGTAGCCAAAATGGCTAGTATGTTAATCTCCAAACATACCGGTACATTAAATAATGGGTCAAAGTGCCAAGTATGTTTTCTTTTCTACCAGCAAAACTTAATTTTCCCCAGCATTTGGCTGGTGAGCCCTGGTTGTCATTGATGGTGAGTAGCTGTGATAATAAATAACTGAAATGATGAAGTCCATCCAGACATGTCTTGCTTATTTTATTGTACTAATACAACAACGTAGAACATTTTCTGTGAAAGCCCAACTGGGAAACTCCAACTCCCATTGACATTGTGACACAGCACACAAGTGTTCACTGCACGAAATTGCATTTATGCTTCACCCGTGCAAGGGGGCAGCCCCCAATGGCGCCCCAAGGGAGCAGTGTGGCGGTACCATGCTCAGGGTATCTCAGTCATGGAGGAGGATGGGGGAGAGCACTGATTACTTAACTCCCCCCACCAACCTGGTGGGTCGGGAGTCCAACCGGCAACCTTTGGGATACAAGGCTGACACTCTAACCACTTACCCATGACCGCCTGTCAATCTTCAGTCTAGTCTAACTAATTATATTGTCTCCACTAAATGTATATCTCAGGTGACATGGGTATACTGGTATGGGGATAGTGCTGTATGTAAATAATATTAACCCATTTCAGCCGGCACCAAAATGCCAGCTAATTGCCTATGCCCCTTTTAAGAAAGGTGTCCTCATCCTATAAAAAAACCCCAAATAACTAAATAAGTCTCTGAAGCACATACAGACATGATATGAGTTTTAAAAGCTAAGACCATCCTCTTGCATTAGAACATGTTAATTCAGCTCTAACATACCCACATTTTTAATCTAAAAAAATCTAATATGTCATGCCTAAATGCTGTGTCGCTCCAGGCACCTAGGTCAATACAACGAGTACACAGCATCCAGCATCAATGGGTTGACTATTACAGGCCTAGTTCAGATAACCATTTATTAATATAAATAAGTGCTTGCACGTCTATTGTACATGTCCACCCCACAATAGATATCCCCTCCCATCACCTACAAAACCTTGAAATGTATTTGTACTTTGTGTCTAAAAATAAAGTCTTTGAGCCATTGAATGAACTGATTACTA
Source organism: Engraulis encrasicolus (assembly GCF_034702125.1). Taxonomy (NCBI): domain Eukaryota; kingdom Metazoa; phylum Chordata; class Actinopteri; order Clupeiformes; family Engraulidae; genus Engraulis; species Engraulis encrasicolus. The sequence goes on from NC_085869.1 coordinate 40,739,257, forward strand.
CATTGAGTTGGTGTGATTAAGAGGTTGAAATCGGCTAAACTTGACTTGGTGTGCTGGACCTCTGGCTCTTCCATACATCCAATGTGTCATGACATCAGATCATCGCTCTTCTCATCTGGAGAAACAGAAAGATAACACTTAGCTGACACTTATCCAAAGCAACTCCGTTACTCACAGTGAATTGTCCCTGCAGCATGGGGCTTGGTGCCTAGCTCATAGGCCTACTTCAGCCTGGATGGGAGGTGAAGGGAGAGGTGTAGGATGGGATTTGAACCTGCAACCCTCCAATCGTAATACCACTTCCCAAACCATTAAGCCTCTGATGTGTGTGACTGATTTCAGAGGGCAGACAATTTGGATGACAACACAACAAAGTGGTGGACTTCATATTAACAACATCGACACTGGTGGGCCTATGCATGTCATTATAAATAGGCCAGCATGGATAAGGTGATTGGCATTTCATGACAGCATCATGCTGAAGAGTAGGCCTACTACTTGGGAAATCAGCGCTAGAGATGTACACATGGTTTATTTTTACATTTGAACCTTAACAGTATGAACGTCATAGCCTTGCTATTTCACCAAGAGCTTTATGAATTCCGTGTTTATGTTACAGCCTGCAATATCTTAGCATACGTCCATCATAGCGTAATGATGCTGATAATTAACGTTAATCATGGAAAGCATCTTACATTGACCACACAGAAAAATCCACTGAAATTGCACATTAGACTTAAATTAACTAGCGTTCACGAATTAAGAGACAAATGATGATACAAAGGATGGCAAATGAGAAACTTACCGTGGTGCTCATCCAGCTACTTGAGTAGGCTAGTTTGATGGTTTTCCAGTTGGTTGCCGCGATTCACCTCAGCTTTCTCGTTTTATTTTGAGATCCAGTGAAAAGTCACGCCTGGGTTGTAACCCTATCTGTTTTTGTAACAAACAGCACAATGGGTGTTCACGGTGTTTAGTTTATCGGCGATCTATGTTACGTTATGAGTTACTAAACGTTGCGAGTCCCATAGGAATCCATTCATCAATGCGGCACTCTTGCCGTCCAGTAGCCGTCCACTAGAACGTTTGACGTTACATGCAAATCATGGATTGGAATACAGTGGCACACATCACAGACAAGTGACCCTATTGGAATAGAGTGGCAGACAAACATGTATCTGTTCAAGAGACTACCATCCTAAAATGATTCTGGTTCGAATCCTTTGCTGAGCTTATACCACTTGTAGGGTTGTATAAAGTTGTAGGAGCTCTGGAACATTGTCTCTCCCTGTCTGTCTGTCTCTCTGTCTCCCTCCCCCTCTCTTTCTGTCTCGGTCTCTCTCTCTCTCTCTCTCTCTCTCTCTCTCTCTCTCTCTCTCTCTCTCTCTCTCTCTCTCTGTGTGTGTGTGTGTCTTCATGTTGAAGTTGAGCGATAAAATCTTTGCTCACTGATATGATAATGCTGTGTTGATGTTCATGTACTTACAGCATGATGATTGGCCTGCACCCCTGACTTTTGCTGTCCATCTGAGTTCCATACCATGTGAGGCGTGTGTAAATGTCCGAGGGGAAACAATAATCCAACTGTACTCTTCAGTGTCCTGCTGCTAAATGAGTGTCTGTATACTCAAGTGAGGTTTTAGAACCATCTACAAAGACACATCATAATGACATCACAGACAAGTGACCCTATTGGAATAGAGTGGCAGACAAACATATATCTGTTCAAGAGACTACCGTCCTAAAATGATTCTGGTTCGAATCCTTTGCTGAGCTTATACCACTTGTAAGGTAGTATAAAGTTGTAGGAGCTCTGGAACATTGTCTCTCCCTGTCTCTCTGTCTCTCTGTCTCCCTCCCTCTCTCTTTCTGTCTCGGTCTCTCTCTCTCTCTCTCTCTCTCTCTCTCTCTCTCTCTCTCTCTCTCTCTCTCTGTGTGTGTGTGTGTCTTCATGTTGAAGTTGAGCGATAAAATCTTTGCTCACTGATATGATAATGCTGTGTTGATGTTCATGTACTTACAGCATGATGATTGGCCTGCACCCCTGACTTTTGCTGTCCATCTGAGTTCCATACCATGTGAGGCGTGTGTAAATGTCCGAGGGGAAACAATAATCCAACTGTACTCTTCAGTGTCCTGCTACTAAATGAGTGTCTGTATACTCAAGTGAGGTTTTAGAACCATCGAGAAAGACACATCATAATGACATCACAGACAAGTGACCCTATTGGAATACAGTGGCACACATCACAGACAAGTGACCCTATTGGAATAGAGTGGCAGACAAACATGTATCTGTTCAAGAGACTACCATCCTAAAATGATTCTGGTTCGAATCCTTTGCTGAGCTTATACCACTTGTAGGGTAGTATAAAGTTGTAGGAGCTCTGGAACATTGTCTCTCCCTGTCTGTCTGTCTCTCTGTCTCCCTCCCCCTCTCTTTCTGTCTCGGTCTCTCTCTCTCTCTCTCTCTCTCTCTCTCTCTCTCTCTCTCTCTCTCTCTCTCTCTCTCTCTCTCTCTCTCTGTGTGTGTGTGTGTGTGTCTTCATGTTGAAGTTCAGCGATAAAATCTTTGCTCACTGATATGATAATGCTGTGTTGATGTTCATGTACTTACAGCATGATGATTGGCCTGCACCCCTGACTTTTGCTGTCCATCTGAGTTCCATACCATGTGAGGCGTGTGTAAATGTCCGAGGGGAAACAATAATCCAACTGTACTCTTCAGTGTCCTGCTGCTAAATGAGTGTCTGTATACACAAGTGAGGTTTTAGAACCATCTACAAAGACACATCATAATGACATAACAGACAAGTGACACTATTGGAATAGAGTGGCAGACAAACATGTATCTGTTCAAGAGACTACCATCCTAAAATGATTCTGGTTCGAATCCTTTGCTGAGCTTATACCACTTGTAGGGTTGTATAAAGTTGTAGGAGCTCTGGAACATTGTCTCTCCCTGTCTGTCTGTCTCTCTGTCTCCCTCCCTCTCTCTTTCTGTCTCGGTCTGTGTGTGTGTGTGTGTGTGTGTGTGTGTGTGTGTGTGTGTGTGTGTGTGTGTGTGTGTGTGTGTGTGTGTGTGTGTGTGTGTGTGTGTGTGTGTGTGTGTGTGTGTGTGTGTGTGTGTCTTCATGTTGAAGTTGAGCGATAAAATCTTTGCTCACTGATATGATAATGCTGTGTTGATGTTCATGTACTTACAGCATGATGATTGGCCTGCACCCCTGACTTTTGCTGTCCATCTGAGTTCCATACCATGTGAGGCGTGTGTAAATGTCCGAGGGGAAACAATAATCCAACTGTACTCTTCAGTGTCCTGCTACTAAATGAGTGTCTGTATACTCAAGTGAGGTTTTAGAACCATCGAGAAAGACACATCATAATGACATCACAGACAAGTGACCCTATTGGAATACAGTGGCACACATCACAGACAAGTGACCCTATTGGAATAGAGTGGCAGACAAACATGTATCTGTTCAAGAGACTACCATCCTAAAATGATTCTGGTTCGAATCCTTTGCTGAGCTTATACCACTTGTAGGGTTGTATAAAGTTGTAGGAGCTCTGGAACATTGTCTCTCCCTGTCTGTCTGTCTCTCTGTCTCCCTCCCTCTCTCTTTCTGTCTCGGTCTGTGTGTGTGTGTGTGTGTGTGTGTGTGTGTGTGTGTGTGTGTGTGTGTGTGTGTGTGTGTGTGTGTGTGTGTGTGTGTGTGTGTGTGTGTGTGTGTGTGTGTGTGTGTGTGTGTGTGTGTGTGTGTGTGTGTGTGTGTGTGTGTCTTCATGTTGAAGTTGAGCGATAAAATCTTTGCTCACTGATATGATAATGCTGTGTTGATGTTCATGTACTTACAGCATGATGATTGGCCTGCACCCCTGACTTTTGCTGTCCATCTGAGTTCCATACCATGTGAGGCGTGTGTAAATGTCCGAGGGGAAACAATAATCCAACTGTACTCTTCAGTGTCCTGCTACTAAATGAGTGTCTGTATACTCAAGTGAGGTTTTAGAACCATCGAGAAAGACACATCATAATGACATCACAGACAAGTGACCCTATTGGAATACAGTGGCACACATCACAGACAAGTGACCCTATTGGAATAGAGTGGCAGACAAACATGTATCTGTTCAAGAGACTACCATCCTAAAATGATTCTGGTTCGAATCCTTTGCTGAGCTTATACCACTTGTAAGGTAGTATAAAGTTGTAGGAGCTCTGGAACATTGTCTCTCCCTGTCTCTCTGTCTCCCTCCCTCTCTCTTTCTGTCTCGGTCTCTCTCTCTCTCTCTCTCTCTCTCTCTCTCTCTCTCTCTCTCTCTCTCTCTCTCTTTCTCTCTCTCACTCTCTCACTCTCTCTCTCTTTCTCTCTCTCTCTCTCTCTCTCTCTCTCTCTGTGTGTCTGTGTGTGTCTTCATGTTGAAGTTGAGCGATAAAATCTTTGCTCACTGATATGATAATGCTGTGTTGATGTTCATGTACTTACAGCATGATGATTGGCCTGCACCCCTGACTTTTGCTGTCCATCTGAGTTCCATACCATGTGAGGCGTGTGTAAATGTCCGAGGGGAAACAATAATCCAACTGTACTCTTCAGTGTCCTGCTACTAAATGAGTGTCTGTATACTCAAGTGAGGTTTTAGAACCATCGAGAAAGACACATCATAATGACATCACAGACAAGTGACCCTATTGGAATACAGTGGCACACATCACAGACAAGTGACCCTATTGGAATAGAGTGGCAGACAAACATATATCTGTTCAAGAGACTACCGTCCTAAAATGATTCTGGTTCGAATCCTTTGCTGAGCTTATACCACTTGTAGGGTAGTATGAAGTTGTAGGAGCTCTGGAACATTGTCTCTCCCTGTCTGTCTGTCTCTCTGTCTCCCTCCCTCTCTCTTTCTGTCTCGGTCTGTGTGTGTGTGTGTGTGTGTGTGTGTGTGTGTGTGTGTGTGTGTGTGTGTGTGTGTGTGTGTGTGTGTGTGTGTGTGTGTGTGTGTCTTCATGTTGAAGTTGAGCGATAAAATCTTTGCTCACTGATATGATAATGCTGTGTTGATGTTCATGTACTTACAGCATGATGATTGGCCTGCACCCCTGACTTTTGCTGTCCATCTGAGTTATATACCATGTGAGGCGTGTATAAATGTCCAGGGGGAAACAATAATCCAACTGTACTCTTCAGTGTCCTGCTGCTAAATGAGTGTCTGTATACACAAGTGAGGTTTTAGAACCATCGAGAAAGACACATCATAATGACATCACAGACAAGTGACCCTATTGGAATACAGTGGCACACATCACAGACAAGTGACCCTATTGGAATAGAGTGGCAGAAAAACATGTATCTGTTCAAGAGACTACCATCTGTCGAAGTTTTGAGGCAACATTTCTTCATTAATATTTACAATTATTTATTGGAAATTAACATAATATCTTCACATGTAGAATATCTTCATTTTAGAGATGTTTTACTCTTCAATGTGCTTCTGTATATTTCTGGGCCCTTTCTGTGTGTCCACCAAAG
>NC_085869.1:40752293-40754793 GCF_034702125.1 Engraulis encrasicolus
TCGGAATTTTGGGCGGGATTTTGAACATGTTTTGGGCTGGAAATCATCAGCCTCATCTGGCAACCCTGGACAGGCATAGAAGTGTCTGTGTAGGTGGAGGTGAAGGGAGAACGGGATGTGAGGAATGGAAAGAGGGAGAGGAAGTGTAGTACAAAGAGGGGAGGTGTAGAACTGGAGAGGTGGAGTAGGCTGCATGCCCAATGTAGGCTGCAGCTGTGGATGCTGGCCCTCCAGAATGGTTGAATGGTGGTTGAGGAATGTCGGATGTGGATGAAATAGAGGATGTTACATCCAGGGAACACGGAGGCGGAGGAGGAAGAATTGGCATAGAGGATATTGAGGAAGTGGAGAGGTGGAGGCAGCAATCCAAACAGTGTTGAGGGTGATGGAGGCAGGGGAGGTACAGGAGGGAGGAGGACTAGAAAGAGGAGGAAGAGAAGAAAGGAAGAGGAGGTGGATGAGGTATAGTCAAGATACGAGGAGGATTGGGAGAGGTGAAGGCTGCATTTCAAACAGAGTTGTGGGTGTTTTTTCGGAGTAGCGTAACAGAGGGAGAGAATCATAGAAAGAAGCATGAAAGGATTGAAGGAAAGAAGAGATGAATAAAAAGATGGAGGAAAGGAAAGAAAGGGATGACCAGCATAAGTATCAGCTGTGAGCAGTCAGGGCCGAGCAGGCCGATTGTTCTTGTGGCATCATTTCTCAGGGGCGGACATAGGGTGAATCCCATTACACCCCTTAGCTCTATGCCAATCCCCTTTGCCTCCGTTTTGCGTGTCCACGTGTAGGCGTAGTGGCATCCCGATTCACGTTCAGGTAGGGGTGCGCAAACCCCTCTGCGCTGAGATTTTCCGACACCTCACTCCGTCGACGGAGGGCTTCGACAGGTTTCCCTGAATGCATTGCGAATTCATTTGAAAATTGGCGGCAAGCCACGGCACCCACAGCAGCACACAAGTTTCAGTATTTTCGCCACAATTGACGGTTTTGCAGTGGTAACAATTGTTCCATTGTACTAAGTTTAACATTGTCCTAATGTGTGATGGCCCTTTTCTCTGTGAAACGCACATGAAAAAAATCGCTATTAACGTCAACCTAATGCATGGAATTAGTGACAGCTGTGAGTGTCATTCCTTGATTGTTGAAAGGATATCCCAATTTGTAGCGGTTGCGTTTCAAGCCCTGCACCTTACAGCTTCGTTGGAAAGCATGAGGGACATGGAGAAGGCAAAGGGATACGGGTAGAGATTAGTAATGGGAAAGGCCCTTAGTTTCTCTCTCTCTCTCTCTCTCTCTCTCTCTCTCTCTCTCTCTCTCTCAATCGCTCTCTCTCTCATCATCCCTCAATCCTTCAATCTCTCTCTCTCTCTGTCTCTTACCCAGGATGCATTGCACTAGTTCTTCCATCGATCCGCTCCAGTCAGTGCATGTGTCGTCTGACATATTGGACTTTAATGGTGACTGTTAAAATGCCTTTGCCACTCGTCAGTCATGGAGAAGAAAATGAGCAAAGTCATTAGCTGCGCAGGCAAATTAAAGGGGAAAAGATGAAAGATGAGAGATACTCGGACTGGCAGAGTAGAGTAGGACACGACACTCTGATGAAACTGCAGCAGCTAAAACTACTGAGGAAAAGAGATGGGGGAGCTGAAACTACTGGGGGAAAGTAATAGAGGAGAAGCATATACCCATACCAGGCACAATTGGGCTACCATAGGGAATAGAAGGTGGAATTGAGGTGTGTGTGTGTGTGTGTGGTGTGTGTGTGTGTGTGTGTGTGTGTGTGTGTGTGTGTGTGTGTGTGTGTGTGTGTGTGTGTGTGTGTGTGTGTGTGTGTGTGTGTGTGTGTGTGTGTGTGTATTTCTATCAGTCTGTCACACCTTTTCCATCTTCCTCTCCTCCTACATTACTTTTCATCTTCCCCTCTCTCTTTTCCTCTTCTCCCGTTTCCCTTCCATCCCTCTGTTCACCTTCTCTTACTCTCTATGTCTGGTTTATGCCTTTTCATAGCAGAAGCAGAGGGAGAGTAATTCACAGTGGCCATCTGTGGCCTTGCAGACCATAGTGTGTGTATGTGTGTGTGTGTGTGTGCGTGCGTGCGTGCGTGCGTACGTGCTTTGCAGCCTTACTGTAGGGTAAAACTGATAGCTGGACATAGAACAGACAGTGCTGCCGGGATGACCAAGAAGATAAGAAGTGGAGGATGAGAGTAAATGGGGAGTACACAAGGGAGGGAAGAAAGATGGGGGGATGGAGAGATAGACAGAAAGAGATAGAATGATGGATGGATAGAGAGAGAAAGAGATATAAAAGTTCCAGATTGAGGTTAAAGCCTCAATTGCCAGTGGTAAGGAGATGCAGTTAAAGCAAACACAATAATACACCCCACACTGTCAGCTGCTGACCTATCTCCTTCTCTAACTCTTTCTCTGACTCCATCTCTTTCTACATCTCTCCATCTCCATTGTTTTATTTTATCTCTGAAGCCTAAGACTCTTAA
>NC_085869.1:40759793-40784793 GCF_034702125.1 Engraulis encrasicolus
TGTGGGGAACAGACTGCCCCCCTCCTCACTACTCTTCTGGGAATTCTTTAAGGAGTAGATTTGTTTAAATGCATTCCACGGCAGGTTTTATTCTTCTTTATTCTACCTGTGCAGGGAGAAGAGAGACAGCCTCTGTTTGCAACAGAGATGTATAGTAACGAAGTAAAAGTAACGAAGTACTGTACTTAAGTACTAAACTGCAGTATCTGTACTTTTTTGAGTAATATTTTTTTCCTCATACTTGTACTTTTACTGCACTACATTTTTCTGATGAAATTAATACTTTTACTCCTTATCTTACTTATCTTACTATATCTTACTTATATATTTTTCATGTGCTGCTTTCGTTACTCGTTACTCGTTTCTATGCCCGAGCGCTAGATGGCTCTGTCATCACCATGTATGATGGAACGTGTTCACGGTCAGTGGGCGATGCAATGGTAGGGAAATAAAAGCAGATCGCATTCTCGCACATATCTTTTGGCGCGGTCAGTGACGCTCAGTTGGCATTGACACTGGCATGTTGGCAAGATGGATGAGGTAGACGAGGTAAAACTACTGCCCTACGTTTTCTTAAAAACTAAACTTGTGTTACAAAGCTGTTTTAATAACAAACCATAATGGTATTTGCACTTCATAAGAGACTTATTGTACAGAGCTCTAATAAACCAAATGGTAGGCCTATTCAAACTTTTGACTGACCTTTTTTCCCCCTATTTTTTTTAAATGCAGTACTTTTACTTCTACTTCTACTTTTTACTCAAGTAGCAAAACTTGCAATACTTCTACTTGCTTTACTTGAGTACAACACATTTTGAATACTTTTGTCCTTCTACTTGAGTAAGGTAAGGAAAGGTTACTTTTGACTTTTACTCAAGTGATTTGACAAGATGATACTGGTAATATTCCCCCATATGGGCCCTGACAAAGGGGGACTGAATTCACAGCGCCGGTGGCTCACGGGCACGGTATTAACATTTGTTTGCGTTTCTTTTCCTTATTTCAACGCCTTTGTTTACAACCTTTCGCCTTTGTTTTACTGCTCTGAGTTTTCTGTTGACTTCAAAGATAAACATTGCATATCTGACATCTGGATCTCAAAAGCACTGTGTGACAGAGGGCCCCCTTCGGGGGGACCGCCCAAAAACCTCCGGTCACCTGTATGCATTGCGCACCTCCCGGCGTTAAAAGCGCGCACCCCCCGGTGTGCGTTCCCAGCGCATCTTGGCCAGCGGCCATTTGTCCCGGCATGCGCGCACCTCCCGTGCCCACGCAGAGACTGAAACTCCCGCCAAATCGAATATGCGTGGTTTAAATGCTTACTATGATGTGTTTAAAATTCTATGCATGTGTTTGGTATCAATCTGATGGAAATACTTCGGGTGGTGAACAGGTCTTGGTTTTGAAACTGTTATTAGTGAATTTATTAAAGATTTAGAATCATAGGATTTGGATACGGTGTTGGTTACAACCCAACCCCGCGCCATTGTGCTAAGCCCAGCCCAGGTAAATGCCGGCACGTCATTGGTCCCTGGCTGGGGTCGTCCCACGAGGTAACTAGGTATTAAACTTTGGTGTAATGAGCAAATCTTTGAGTTTAAACCCCGCTAAAGGGCTCCCGTGGACCTAGTGTCCATGTAACCATTTCCTCTTAATTAGGTAGCATTGACTTTTTCAACATTGTACTTGTCGTATAATTAGATTTGTCCTGTAATAAAACTTTCATTGATCTATATTTTGTTGTAGATCCCGTTTATTCCTTCATAAGGTTATTGTACTGTCGAAACGTAGCAGCTCCAAGGACATTTCTCCATGTGGAGTGGGACGCTATACTTCGGGTCAGCCCGAGTGTCAATGGTGTCTACTTAGAATAAAAATATGTTATCGTAAACTGGAACTTAAGCGGGGTGATCAGATCTTTTGGGGGTAGCTCTCGACATACACCTCTCGCCTCCTATTGCAGTCGAATAGGGGTAAAGTGTATGGGGCTTAGGATCTCATAAGTATGGTACCTTCCAGCAACTTTAACCTCTGATTTATTCTAGACGTCTCTCATATGGGATGGACATGCACAAAGAAATTAGTCGGCCGCGTGCAAATCAGTTCTACAAGTAAATGGATATAAAACCCTTGACAGCTGGACTCAGACTTAACCGATATTGTTGGAATATTCATAATAAGAGCAGTTTATATTAATTGAGTGCAATCACACAATTATCCCGGGACTAGGGAGATCTACGACTGAGATCCCATCATAATACGGAAACTTGGTAAATTAGGATGCAAAATGAAATGCTTTCTACAGTCCAGAGCCTAAGGAGCAGAGCACGAGACTAGGATTCCGGTGTTGGGCCTATCTCTGGGTTTTCATACTCGTCCTTCTACTCCACTACTTTTCTCCAGTACTTTATACATCTCTGGTTTGCAAGCATACTCGCACACACAAACCTCACCATAAAAAAGGTGAACCTTGAACTTTGTGGGAAGAAGTCGGGGGAAATGTTTGTTGTGCTGTCGCCATTGCAGGAATCATGCTCATTTGGCTGTTTGCGAGTACAGAGCTCGCGCTAGTTACAAGCACATTCATTCACCGCCTTCTCTCTGTACATACAGTACATTTCAAGTAGTCAAGTCAAGTAGGTTTTATTGTCAATTTCTTTACATGCACTGGTCATACAAAGAATTTGAAATTAGGCCTACATTTCTTGCTTTCCCATACAGACATAGACTAATCTAGGTAAGGACATAGACAGTATAGACATAGACAGTACTTATACATGGACTTAAGACAGTATGGACATAGACAGTGCTCATACAGACATTTAAAGTGCAAGACTGGACAACAGAAGACTTGTAGAGGACATACATTAAGAGGTATTGTTGTGCTTTTGTGCTTTTCCTAAAAAAGTCCTTTATAGCGTTCTGACATGGTAATAGTAGCATTTTGAAGAAAAATAAATATTTAAAAGGTCTGTCAAGTACACCAGCAGCAGTGTGTGTGTGGCATTTCTGGCATTATCAACTTGTCATGTAGGAACCCAATACCTACTATGGTTCATTCACACACATATTTCGCCAGTATTTCCCTCAGCTAACATCAAAAACAAACATGAACTGCAATCACCCTTCCATCATCTTCACCTTCTGCATAGAAAGAGCGTGCTTGCTGTTGGCGGAGGGTTTTTCCATCTGCCGTCACAGCCATGGTCACCTGCATTCTACCCAGGGTAGGGTGATCATGTCCGTTTTGTTTTAGCATGAGTGTTTATTTACTATTGGAGGATTGTATTTTGATATTATATGTAAATATGCAAATATTTGTACGTGTGAATATGGGCTCAGTGTGTGTGTATGTGGGCTCAGTGTGTGTGTGTGTGTGTGTGTGTGTGTGTGTGTGTGTGTGTGTGTGTGTGTGTGTGTGTGTGTGTGTGTGTGTGTGTGTGTGTGTGTGTGTGTGTGTGTGTGTGTGTGTGTGTGTGTGTGTGTGTGTGTGTGTGAATGGCTGCTGTTGGGCACCTGCTTGCCTCCTGGCTACAAGATGATGACTGCTGCTGCTGCTACACTGGAGCCTGTGCCTGACGCACACACACACACACACACACACACACACACACACACACACACACACACACACACACACACACACACACACACACACACACACACACACACACACACACACACACACACACACACACACACACACACACACACACACAAACACACACACACACACACACACACACACCGACACACACACACACCGACACACACACGCACACACACACACACACGGAGCTGATATCTGTATCAAGGATCCCAGGTGGCATGGCTGGCTCATTGCGAGGGACTGTGGGGATGAGCCATGGTGTGTGTGTGTGTGTGGGTGTGTGTGTGTGTGTGTGTGTGTGTGTGTGTGTGTGTGTGTGTGTGTGTGTGTGTGTGTGTGTGTGTGTGTGTGTGTGTGTGTGTGTGTGTGTGTGTGTGTGTGTGTGTGTGTGTGTGTGTGTGTGTGTGTGTGTGTGACTGTTGGGTTAATCACTGCATAGTGTGGTTCTTTGCTGTTAACTGATGACTTCTAAGCCACCATGTGTGTGTGTGTGTGTGTGTGTGTGTGTGTGAACGTGTGTTTTTGAGTGTGTTTGTAAAGAAGGTCCAATTTTCATTCATATTCCCACATGGGTTAAGAGTAATTATTGCTATTTAACCTGGGTAGGCTATATTTAGCTCGGTACAGTAGTTGATGCACCCGAGTGTAGATTGAAAAAAAAAACCCTATTCACAACAAGGTCTCACCCGGGTTATCCTAGAAAAAGAATATTTACACTGATGCCGCTGTATTTAGCTTGGAACAATAATAGATGCACCTAGTTGTTCCTAGACAAAAATACCATTTATGCCCATGTCTCACTGGTGTTCCTAGACAAAAATGCTATTAAACCCTGGTCAGTATTACATCAATCATCATAGGAGTCATTCATTTGCATGGCATGGGCATTCTGCCAACATACAATATATTACTACATAACTCCGCACTCTGTACACTCACATGCCCGCAGGCACATACGACCTAACATGCCCAACAACCATCTGTAGCAGGTCTGAACCCTGTCAATGTTTTTTTTCATCTGGATAAACAATATCAGACACAGTCAGCAGACACAGAAGATGCATAATAAATGTGCCATCAAATATGCATGTGTACATCCTGCCGTAGCTACTGTGCCTTCCTACCTTGCTGGTCCCATGTTGTGTACATGTGTACCAACTGCACAGAGGTCTAGAGTGCAACACATACATGTATGCATGGCCCTAGCAACACACATGGACACACATGCATCAGTGGAAACATGCTACACATTCAGTAGAAACATATAGTGCTCATGCACAACCACAGTAGTCTATGTGATCCATACAGTATATATGTACATACATACTGTACGTACATGTACCTAACCCCATATGAGACGCACGCACACGCGCACACATGCGCACACATGCGCACACATGCGCACACACGCGCACACACGCGCACAAACGCGCACACACGCGCACACGCGCACACGCGCACACGCGCACACGCACACACGCACACACGCACACACGCACACACACACACACACACACACACACACACACACACACACACACACATTACTGACATCGCACACAATTACAGACATCGCACACAATTACAGACACACAGTCATCTTACTGCTGCTGTGTGGTCAGATGGTGTGGGCTATAAGTGGTGGAGGGTGTCCAGTGGGCGGGAGCAATTTAATTGCATCTGAGACCTGCCCAGGAAGATGTGAAAGTGAAGTGAAAGTGAAAGCCCATTGGGAAACTCCAACTCCCATTGTCATTGTGACACAGCACTCCACAGCACACAAGTGAACACTGCACACTGCACACAACGAAATTGCATTTATGCCTCACCCGTGCAAGGGGGCAGCCCTCAGAGGCGCCCCATTGGGAGTAGTGCGGCGGGACGGTACCATGCTCAGGGTACCTCAGTCATGGAGGAGGATGGGGGAGAGCACTGGTTGATTACTCCCCCCATCAACCTGGCGGGTCGGGAGTCGAACCAGCAACCTTTGGGATGCAAGTCTGACGCCCTAACCGCTCACCCATGACTGCCCAAGATAGGGAATGGAAAAGAGAAGGGGGGTGTGAGGGAGCGAGAGAGAGTGAGAGCGTGTGTGTGTGTGTGTGTGTGTATGTGTGTGTGTGTGTGAGAGAGAGAGAGAGAGAGAGAGAGACAGAGAGAGAGAGAGAGAGAGAGAGAGAGAGAGAGAGAGAGAGAGAGAGAGAGAGACAGACAGACAGAGACAGAAAAGACGGGGGGAGAGAGGGAGAGAGAGCAAGAGCAAGACCAAGAGAGCGAGAGTGATGGGCGGTGGGCCCAGTAAAAGGAAGTCGATTGGTAGATAGATGGATGAATAGGATGGATGGATGGATGGATGGATAAACAGAGGGAGATATAACATGGAGGAGGGGGGCATGTTGAATGGAGGAAAAGTGATGGATCTATGGAGGGATAGATGACATGACAGAGCAAAGAAGTGAGTGAACGGAAAAGAAGCAGAAGGTGCCAGGGGTAGGGATGGAGTGATGAAGAAAGGGATAGGATGGGAGGGGGTGGATGGAGGCGTATTGATGGAGAGATAGAAAAACAGAGAAGGAGATGAGATGCTGGGTTAGAGTGATGGGATGAGGCGTATGGTGAAGAACATAACAGTATTTCACTGTAAAATAAGAGATGGGAAAAAAAGGTGTTGATGGAAAACAGTAGGAGAATAGTGGGAATATATAGATGGGGAAAAAGGAGAAGAGATTTAAGAAATCTAGAGGGAGGGATATGATGGATATGGAGGGAAAAGAAAATGAATGAATGTTAGGAAAACGAGATGGTAGTGTGTGGGAGGAGGGAAGAAGAAACATGTGAACGTGAAAGTGGAACCCCAACTGGGAAACTCCAACTCCCATTGTCATTGTGACACAGCACTCCACAGGACACACAAGTGAACACTGCACACAACAAAATTGCATTTATGCATCACCCATGCAAGGGGGCAGCCCCCAATGGCGCCCAAAAGGGAGCAGTGTGGCGGGACGGTACCATGCTCAGGGTAGCTCAGTCATGGAGGAGGATGGAGGAGAGCACTGGTTAATTACTCCCCCAACCAACCTGGCGGGTCAGGTGTCCAACTGGCAGCCTTTGGCTACAAGCCCGATGCTCTAACCGCTTACCCATGACTTCCCCTTATGTAGTAGGAAGGAGGGATGAAGTGTTAAGGAGGGAGAGATAGATACAGTAGAAGGAAGGAGGGATAAGTGTTTGGCCCAACAGGTGTGACAGGAGGGAGGGGAGAGAGCAGCGGGCATCGGAATAGTATAAACGAAGCTGAGACAGGCCCTGCAGGAGCTGAGACCGTGCTGTGGTGTGTGTGTGTGTGTGTGTGTGTGTGTGTGTGTGTGTGTGTGTGTGTGTGTGTGTGTGTGTGTGTGTGTGTGTGTGTGTGTGTGTGTGTGTGTGTGTGTGTGTGCGTGTGCGTGTGTGTGTGTGCGTGTGTGTGGACACACCTAACAACCATTGTGGGGTGCCAGATGTCCCCACTAAGATAGTAACAAGGAGAAAATGATACTTTGTGGGGCCCACATTTAGGCCCCATTCATATAACTGTATTTACTTTGGTAGTTTTGGTGTTAGTAGTAAAATGAACTATTTCTTAATTATTGGTAAAATTATTAGTGTAAAAACATTTCTTCACTGACAGGATAAGGTTAGGGATTGTTTTTGTGCGGACACAGTTTAACTATAGCTATTGTTAGGTGGGCCCCACAAAGATATGTGAGGTGGGTGTGTGCGTGCGTTCGTTCGTGTGTGTGTGTGTGTGCGTGCGTGCGTGCGTGCGCATGCACGCGCACGCGCGTGAGCGCGCAAGCGCTTGTGTCTATGTCTGAGCATTTATTTTAAAACCGACTGATGACGTAGCTTCTCCCTTACATCCAAGAGTGATGCCGTAGCTTCCCTTTTACGTGCATTCTGGCTCCTTCCCCTGCTGCTTGTCTGTTCACGTCAAGCCCTTTGCCTTTCAGAACCATAGCCAGGCCCTTAAAACACCAGTTCTGAGCTGAAACCCCTGTGGTGTTCACAGCAGAGAGCCTAAGCACGGCTTTACAGGCTGTGTCAGTCACACACACATCACACACTACGTAGCTCCATAGCCAACATGCTAGTGCTCAAGGCTATGCTATTAGTCTGAACGGCATCCTACGGAACATGATGAGGAAAGGATTAAAGTCAGGGATTTCATCCGATGTTAGGTAAGGACAAGTTTAAAGCGGGCAATTTCGTTTCCCAGAACGTATACATTTTTTATTGATGTTTCTTTGAAAAGGGAAGTAGGATATCTTGTGTCTTGAAAAAGGGATAAGTGGAATATGAAGAGAGGAAGGGTGAACAGAGGGTGCGAAGTAAAGGAACTGTGAGCGCTGGGCCTACGCTTGAGCAGGGCAAATCGAAACAGATCAGAGTGAAAGCGCATTGCATCTAAAATAGCACCCTTGCTCATTTCATGCCAATTGGTGACGTGTTTAAAGACTGACATTCGAGGGCCCCATGTTTATATTCACATAGGGCCCAAAAATTGGTGTGTGTGTGTGTGTGTGTGTGTGTGTGCGCGCGGGCACGCATGCGCACGCGCGTGTGTGTGTGCACGCACATCAGTGTTATATCTGTGTGTCCTTATGTGAGTCTGTGAGTCATATGCTTGTTGATAGAATTGGCCCTGACTTCACCCCCTTCTCTTGTTGCCATTTTTGTGTGGTGCTCTCCAACTCTTCGGCTTATCTTTGGCTGCGTGTCTGGCAGGGTAACAAGATGGTCTGCCCTCTGCGTGCCTGCGTGCCTGCGTGCATGTGTGTGTGCCTGTGTGCATGTGTGTTTCAGTTTGGGTTTTGTGTTACAGAAGACTATTTATAGATCCCTCTATAAACCCCCTATTTAATTACCAGCTGGGGGATTTGGAAAGGGGGTGCATGGGGTTTGGCAGGGGTCCGGATGGGGTTCATTGAGGGCCTAGTAATGTATGTGCATATTGTCTTTAGGGTGAAGGCACAGTAATAATCCGATGCGATAAAAAGAAGATAGCAGCAGTTAATCTAAATCCAGCTAATGTGAAATTGGCATAGCAGCAGTCAAAGGATTTCATCCTCACGGCCTGATCTGCCAAAATCTGTTTTAGCTCCACAAGCTTGAGACACTTTTCGCGCAGCAGAGATCCATCAGTTTAGACTGAAATCCTAGTCAGGACTCTACACAGAACGAACATCAGGCGGATGCGGTACACATGGCGTGGCATACAAAGCCTGTGTGTGTGTGTGTGTGTGTGTGTGTGTGTGTGTGTGTGTGTGTGTGTGTGTGTGTGTGTGTGTGTGTGTGTGTGTGTGTGTGTGTGTGTGTGTGTGTGTGTGTGTGTGTGTGTGTGTGTGTGTGTGTGTGTGTGCGCGCGCACGTGTGCGTGTGTGTGTGCGTGTGCGTGTGTGTGCATGAGTGCGTCCGTGCATGTGTGTGTAGCTGTTTCAAAAAGTATATGTGTGATGTGGTTTACTGTGTTTTGATGCACCTCCCATAGTAATCCTTAAACCCCTCTCCTCCTGTGAACTCTCTCTCTTTTTATTCTCTCTCTCCCTCTCTCCATCTCCTTTGTGTGCTCTCTCTCTCTCTCTCTCTGTCTCTCGCTCTGTCTCTCTCTCCCACTCTCTCTGCCTCGTTCTCTCTCTCTCTCTCTCTCTCTCTCGCTCTGTCTCTCTCTCCCACTCTCTCTGCCTCGTTCTCTTTATGTGTTAGTTTTTAACTGCAGTGTCAGATTGCAGCTGAGGCAGCCTTTGATGATCCCGCTGCACCCTCCACTTTATTTATTTATTTATTTATTTATTTATCTATATATGTATTTATTTATCTATATATGTATTTATTTATCTATTTATTTATTTGTTTGTCTGAGTAATTCTGTGTTGCTGCAAGCTCAGCCCTGCGACGTGTCTTCAGCAAGCCGCTCGTTCTCGTCTCGATCTGCCTTTCACATTCTCCACCTACATCTCGCTCTAAGCCTCTTCTCTCGCCTCGTGCCTCATCCCATTAAATCTCTTTCACACATTTTCTCACACTCTCTCGGTCTCTGTCTTCCATATATCTCTTGTCTTGTTACGTTACTCTCTTCCTCTTTCCTCGCCCTCGCTGTCTCTCTGCTCTCTAACTTTCTCACTGTCTTCTTTAAAGCCTTGTCATCTTTGCGTGTGTGGGAATAAACACTGTCATTTTAAATCCCCCTGCTTGCGCACACGCATGCACGCACGCACGCACGCACGCACGCACGCACACACACACACACACACACAAACACACACACACTCACACACACTCACACACACACACACACACACACACACACACACACACACACACACACACACACACACACACACACACACACACACACACACACACACACACACACTGACTGTTTTTACCTTCTTTTTTTCTGTTCATAATAAATGTGTTGTTTGTGAATCTCACACTTACACTCTATCCTTCATTCATCTCTCTATTCCCATCCCCCAACAATGCCCTGCAAGCTATCACTTTTGTTTCTTTGTTGTTTCCAAGAATATGGTGTGATGCTTCTCTTTCTGGGACTGTATCTTTCTTCACCATCAACCACACACACACACACACACACACACACACGCACGCACACACACACATACACACACACACACACACACACACACACACACACACACACACACACACACACACACACACACACACACACACACACACACACACACCAAAAAACAGATTACAGATAAAGAATACAATATCAGAAGACGCCATAAGACAGATCCTTTTCCCACACCGCTGATGTGCATACACATTTTCTTTTTACTAAATAGGTTTGATATTCAAGCAGACCTTGTTATATTTTTGCAAGAGGGAAGTTTAAAAAACACATTTAAAAATCTAAAAATCTTGAAGTCTAAATAATAAATTAATTAACGTCATATCAAAGGGCAGATATAATTGATAGCAGGCCAGATTTGGCTCCCCGGGCCACTAATTGCCAACCTGATTTGTACCTAGTCATCCCTGTACCAAATCCCAGACTTTTAATCGATTGTCTGTTTCATATGAAATTTGATATAAAATATGCCAGATTATGTCCTTTGAAGATGATTCATGAGTGCGCTGGTATATGCATACCACAGTACATACGTACATGACTCAAAGTCTTCTTTGTCGTTCTCACTTTCAGGAGCTCAACTTGATGGAGGGACAGTAGGGACAGTAGTACAGAGGGAAGGAGTTGGCCTTATCCTCATATGCCCTTATGCACCCCCCACCCCCCTCTCTCTCAGCCTTTCAATCGTGTGTGTGTGTGTGTGTGTGTGTGTGTGTGTGTGTGTGTGTGTGTGTGTGTGTGTGTGTGTGTGTGTGTGTGTGTGTGTGTGTGTGTGTGTGTGTGTGTGTGTGTGTGTGTGTGTGTGTGTGTGTGTGTGTGCGCGCGTGTGTTGTATCCGCACAGTCCTATCTCAGGCGGTACATGTATGTAAATCTCTCTTCCTCACTTTCTCACTACTTCCCTCCTTGCTACTCATCTCCCTATAGCTCCCTTCCTCTCTTCATAATCTGTGAATTTATACATCTAACTGACCCTGCAATACCTCCTGAGGGCATCTCCATTATTGACGCAACCTTTTTCTGGTTGAAACATAGGACTCGATGATTCTGGTGTAATTATACACATATCCCCTTTGTGTTGTCATACGGAATGCACCCTTTAAGAAATGATTCGATTTGTGTCTTTATTTACATGCTCTTAGTGCATTTCATAGTTTCCGTATTGGGGATAAGTGGGTGTCTTGTGACTGCTCTGTAGTATTGGAACACTTGTAATTTCGCTGGTCGATTTGATGGGATGCAATCACATCATATTTTGAAAGACATATGGTAAGATATCTCTTTTGCTTCCAATATTCTCTTTGTACATGAACACCGACCTACAGTGTAAGCCTAGCTTGGGGTGTCTATATTTTCCCATTTGAAAATGCTTTTGTGGTATCAATACAAATACTAAATGTTTGCTTTGGTCTTTCCAGAACTCTTTCATATTCAGCTTGCTATCGCTCGTAGGTGGACTCCAGCTGGGATATGTTCAATCATCTCCGCCTGTCAGCTCGGGAAAGCTCTGCCATCTTGTGTTAGGCAGGTAGTCAGTGTTTCTCGTAAGGCGTCAGCGAGTTCACTGAGTGCTGATGATGTGTGATGATGTGCCCAACTTATAAATATGAATCATGTTCGCACCGGTGAGAAGAACACTTCACACTCACACCTCACACACACTGTGGGGGGGGAGCTGCTGTAGGAGACTTGTTGTGTGCTCTGCTTTCCTACTTGTACCCTGGTGAAAGGTTAGCAGCAGAGAGAATAGCATTGCCATGCTATTAGACACGGGAGACACACACAATCGAGTGTGTGTGTGTGTGTGTGTGTGTGTGTGTGTGTGTGTGTGCGTGTGTGTGTGTGCATGTGTATGTGAGAAAGAAAGTGTGTATGTGTCGTGTGTAAGAGCCTATGCGTATGTGTGTGCGTGCATTTGTGTGTGTGTGTGTGTGTGATACTCAGTGCGCAGTTTCTTTTAGTTTTGTGTAAACTCCTATAAAATTTGGCTTGTGCTATGATAAATGTCTATCTGTCAATCCAAATAAAGAAGTAAACTGTGTGGGGGTGCATGCATGTGTGTGTATGTGTGCCCGCCTTCCAGCTTGTGTGCATGTGTGTTTACAGCACTTGGTCACTAGTCACGTTTTGAAACATTGGTGACAATGAGTTAATGTGTAACGACTATGAGAACAAATATGGCTCACTCACCTCCTCCTCTCCACCGCCATTTCCTCTCCACCCTCCCGCGTCTATTCACCCTGCCTTGCTCCATCCTCCATCCTCTCGTTTTCCTCATGCTCATTTTCTCCACCACCCTAAACATCATTGGCACTATGAAGTCTCTCTCTCTCTCTCTCTCTCTCTCTCTCTCTCTCTCTCTCTCTCTCTCTCTCTCTCTCTCTCTCTCTCTCTCTCTCTCTCTCTCTCTCTCTCTCTCTCTCTCTCCACTTACTTCTGTAATGGTCGTTCAGGTGATTAAACTAAGTGACAGATTAACCGCCGGCTTGATATGCGATTTGATATAGCATCCATTGACCATGATATTTTCTTCATCTCTCTCTCTGTCGTTAATCTTCCTCCTTATGCTCCAACACAGGTGTGTGTGTGTGTGTGTGTGTGTGTGTGTGTGTGTGTGTGTGTGTGTGTGTGTGTGTGTGTGTGCGTGTGTGTGTGTGTGTGTGTGTGTGTGTGTGTGTGTGTGTGTGTGTGTGTGTGTGTGAGAGAGTGTATTTATGTCTCTGATGGTGAGACTGTGTGTTCCCCTCAAGCATTCCTCCCTGCCAGTGCATAATGTTTTCACTTTGGTGTGTGCGCGCACACACTCTTTTTGCTGTCGTATATTTCACAACCAGTCCCATTACAAGCTGCTTTGCTCACCTTCATCTGTTCTGCTTGAGTACGGCTCTCACTGTGGTTTTGTAATTTCCAATCTAACAGCTCCAGTAAAACTCCTATCCTCATCTCTTCTGCACCAGAACAGGATCTACACTTGGCTTTGTCCCTCAAGATTTTTATTCACAGAGGTTATCTTTAGTCAAGTCAATTCAATTTCAAGCACAATTCAGTGATATACATCGTTTATTTTCAACTTCAATTTGGTTTGTTTAAAACTTGGACAACTGGATTTCTATAGGTTTAAACAAATAATTCCTATAACCCAAAATACTAACTCAATAAAAGGGGTTTAAATCTAAAGAAATGTCCTGTGTACATAATAGTACATAATACCAGTTTTTGGTCTACCAGCTGTGATTCTGAAAATGTGCATCATAACTTTTTCAGACTGCTCTGAGAGACTAATCTCCCCCAGCACCATTAGGAGGAAAAAAGACATAATTGATTTTGGTGTAAAACACAATTATTAGCCTATGTTGTTTATTTTATTTATCTCTATGCCTGCATCCTGAAGTTGTCCCCTGGCTAGCATTATATTGCAGAACAATGAACATTTTTTTGTGCATCGCTTTTGAATAAAAACACATTAGCACAGTGGGTGTCATCTTTTTTCGTGACAATGTTATCTTTTGTTTGTGTGAGAGTGAGGAGTGCCTTTCCCCCTCCAATACCAAGAAGTTTGGGAGCATTGCATTGTCCAAAATGTGTTGGTATCCTCAAGCATTCAATGGATCAAAGGCACCAAACCCAACTCCTGAAAAACAACATAACACCATAAGTCCCCCTCCTCCAAATTTCACATTTGGCACAATGCATTCTGACATGTGCTGTTCTGGCAACCTCTACACATAGACTCATCCATCACATAGCCAGATGTAAAAGTGATTCATCACTCCCGAGAACACGTCTCCAGTGCTGTAGAGTTCAGTGGTGCCTTGCTTTACATCATTGCATCCAACACTTGGCATTGCCCTTTGTGATCTATGGCATGGATGCAGCTATTTGGCCATTCCATTCCATGAAGCTCTCTGCGTACTGTACTTGGGCATGAAGTTGGGTGCTCTGTAGCAATCGACTGTGCAGACAGTCAACGTACTCTTTGCAATATGCGCCTCAGCATCCTATCACCCCTCTCCGTCAGTCTGTTGCACAGATGGCATCCTGTGACAGTTCCACATTGCAATGAGTGTGGCTCAGTCTTGTAAAAACAGTCTACATGCCAAGGTGCTTCATTTTATACACCTGTGGCCAGACCAAGGGATACAGATTTTAATTTAGGACACTTGATTCTGAAAGAGAGAGAGAGAGAGAGAGAGAGAGAGAGAGAGAGAGAGAGAGAGAGAGAGAGAGAGAGAGAGAGGGAGGGAGAGAGAGAGAGAGAGAGAGAGACAGATCTCGCTGATCAAGATGCATACATGTACATTCACACAGACATACAGTCCTAAAGTTGACATGCAGCCTGCTGGCTGTCGGTGTGTGTAGTGTTGTGTGGATGAGGAGCTCCTCATGTGTAGAGTCACATGACAGAAGCAGACTACAGATGCACATCAGTAGCTACAGCAAAGAAGGTGGAGCTAACAAGAGGCGACACTCAATACAACGTCCATGGCAACATTCGGCCCCATGATTTTCGGCCGCGGCCGCCATTCTGGAGTGAATATCGGACAAATTACATTGGAATGCATCGGGAATGTGTACAGGATTTCTACATAATACGGTAAAACTACATCGATATAACTATCGGAAATGCTTCAGTTATGAATGCTTATAGCATCTCATGTGTTTGTTCAGCACAATCAGTGCAGAACTTAATTATCTATAAGGCTAAAGTTGCCAAAGTAGCTAGCCATATTGTGCTAACGTTAGCATTAGATCCGCAGTCTTTCCTATGGCTACTGGTCATAACAGAGTGGCGTACGTGACTACGTGTTCATTCCAGAATGGCAGATTTGACTGAAGACTGACTCAAAACGCCCTCTATTGACTGTTTCCCATAAAAGAGTGTCGCTTCTTGTTAGATCCACCTTCTTTGGCTACAGTCTTGATGAGTCAGTCGCTGTACTTCTCCATACATTGCAAGAATGAGACCTGAATCGCTGCGGCTGAGCCAGCTGCTCAATTATGATTGGTTACATGATTAGGGATCCATCTGATTGGCTTGATGAGCGTGACCGAACCAATTTGTTTGATTGGCAGGTTTTTCGTTTCACACCACTGGCCAGTGTGCTGTCAGGCATGTCCCTGTTGTATCTGTGTGTCTGTGTGTGTGTGTGTGTGTGTGTGTCTGTGTGTGTGTGTGTAAACTTCCAAAATGATGTCAACAAAAAGAAAAGTGAGACCGATTTGGACTGGAATGTAGTGATGTGTGTCATGTCTGTCTGCACGTCATCTGTTAGCTACACTCAGGCACACAAACACACGCACACGCACGCGCACGCACGCACGCACGCACGCACAGAACCTCCATGTCACATTGTTCATGGCAAAAAATTCTGAAGCTTTTAATTCAATCATATCTCAGTTAATGACACATTTATTCAGCAACCCATGAAATTCCCAAATATCCACATACCCTTTCTTATTGTTGTATAATGAACAAGCACGGGAGGCAGGTATTAGGCCCAGCAGTTTAGAAGAATGTGACGCAACACACACACACACACACACACACACACACACACACACACACACACACACACACACACACACACACACACACACACACACACACACACACACACACACACACACACACACACACACACACACACACACACACTACACAACAACCACTTACACACATTGCAGGTAATAGGCCCAGCAGTGTAGGATCTCGCTGGGTGTTGTATTTATCCTGTAATAAATCTCTTTAGCTCGTAATAATATATTTTGATTACCATCACATCATCATCACTGCCTGATGCTAAACCCTCTGCCTGAATCCTGAGACATATGACACACACTTACACGCACCTACGTGAGACGCACACTCAGACGAACAGACAAGCCCTGAAACATGTTAACATCTACACACATTGTTTTCACGGCACGTGTGTGTGTGTGTGTGTGTGTGTGTGTGTGTTCTGTTCATGTTTATGGCTGCCAAGAGAAGCTGTTAAGCCTATATCCCCCCTGCACCGCTGCAGTGAGATTTAAGACACATTCGGCTTCAGTGGCTCTTTGTCACTGGATGTTTATGTTCTCCATCGTATGACTGTATCTTTTCTATCTGTCCCTCTGTCTCTTTCTTTTCCTGTCTCAATTCATCTTTTGCTCCCATCATTCATTTCTCTCTCTCTCTATCCCCATTGTTCTCCCTTTTTATCTCTCTCTTTCTCCCTCTCTTTTTCTGGCACACAGACAGAGAGGGCCCAATAAATATTGAGATGTACAAGGTTTAGAAAGTGTGTACATGTGTGTGTGCATGTGACTTGACAAGCTATTTACACACGGACAAAAGCACACATGGCCATAACTACCATTGATGACACAGAAGTCATGTCCTCTTTTTTTTATGTAAAATAAATCTATGATGATAATTGATCTACCTGTATGATCAACAATGATACATTCAGTCTGTATATACCACCTCCATTTATCCTCAAGGCAGTGATTAATGGAAACAAACTTAAGTTTGACTGAAGCATTCTAAATGTACAGGATGAAGTACAGAACACAGTATTTGACCTCGGTATTTGAAAATGTCTTGTTACGGCCCTGAAAGCGCACACACACCAGACTTGCATCATGAAAAGTCATTTGTATTTCACATATTCAGGCGCAACGACTTTGCATGTAAAGTCATGATCTACAAAGCCACAGAAAAGCATTTTACCAGGCTCCCAACGGGAAAGTAGTTTGCCAACGGCCATGGTGTACTTCTATTGCTACGTTAAACTTGGATTTTTTTCCCGCACACCTCAGCTGGCACGTGCTTCGGAGATGGCCCATGGCTCACTCAGCAGACAACTTGAAGAAACTCCAGCACACTGACCGCTTCGCTATTTTTCTGGAATGAACGACATTGCGGTACTAGACCTTCATCAGGCAATCTCTTTCAAAAACAATGAAATGGTCAGTGGGCGGGAGATTCTTCAAGTTGTGTTTCTATTGCTAAACACGAAAATGCTCAGCTGTGTCCTGACCAAAAACATCCCTAACCCTGCCCTGACAGGAAAGCAACGTTTTTGACACTTTACTTTTGCCAACAACAATGAAACAAGCAAGGAACATAGTGAAATTGTGCCCAGCCGAAAACCACCCCTAACCCTAACCTGTCACAGGGCGTTGCAGAGCACGAATGAACATGTAAAGTGTTAGTGCACAAACACGATAGATGGTTCAAGTCGGCATATTATCCCAAACGCAGTGGAATGACGCACGCACGTACACACACACACACACACACACACACACACACACACACACACACACACACACACACACACACACACACACACACACACACACACACACACACACACACACACACACTTACCCTGGCCTGCGTCACCTCATTGAAATTCCCCCCGGCTGACAGCTTGCTTAACACCGGGGTTCCTCAATGTGGTTCCTTCATATGAATTATAGATCACGCACACGCACACACACACACACACACACACACACACACACACACACGCCGCACGCACACACACACACACACACACACACACACACACACACACGCAAACACACACACACACACACACACACACACACACACACACACACACACACACACACACACACACACACACACACACACACACACACACACACACACACACACAGGGCAGTCATGGGTGAGCGGTTAGGGCGTCAGACTTGCATCCCAGAGGTTGCCGGTTCGACTCCCGACCTGCCAGGTTGGTGGGGGGAGTAATCAACCAGTGCTCTCCCCCATCCTCCTCCATGACTGAGGTACCCTGAGCATGGTACCGTCCCACCGCACTGCTCCCCATGGGGCGCCACTGAGGGCTGCCCCCTTGCACGGGTGAGGCATAAATGCAATTTCGTTGTGTGCAGTGTGCAGTGTTCACTTGTGTGCTGTGGAGTGCTGTGTCACAATGACAATGGGAGTTGGAGTTTCCCAATGGGCTTTCACACACACACACACACACACACACACACCTCGTCACATGTCCTTAAAGCAAAGCAAGAAGAGCATTGATCTTTCCAGTACCACTGCCCCTTGGCTCTCCTAAGAACTTGAAAACGATTAAGGACTGCTAAATTAATGTCTATTGAGCTTCAGTAATTTCTTCATTTTTTAACCCTTCTTTTTTTCCTTGCCGCTGGTTAAATGCGTTCATTTTCAGTCTTTCTTTCAGACTGCTCTCTATGGGATACACCATCGCAGAGTACATTTCCACCAATAACTTATTTTAATCATGCCAGAGGCCACTGGCTGCCTCCTTTCCAGAGGTCCTTGCAGGCATATATAATGCAGCGCGCCCATGCGTACATCTTCATTCATGACTTGAAGTCAGTGTAGGCACTGACACATTTGTTATTTTATAGCTACATATATTATTCATATGGCCCATTAGTGTGTCTGTCTGTCTGTCTGTCTGTCTGTCTGTCTGTCTGTCTGTCTGTCTGTCTGTCTGTCTGTCTGTCCATTGTAACACAAACAGCCTCTGAGGCTGCCTCTGTAATTGTGGATACCATGAAGGCAGCTATGGTCCTGTATTTAATTCAGGAAAGCAGCCAGTGGTGAAGCTGAGGTCAGAGTGCCTCCAGAACAGAGTAGAGAGGAAGACTTAATACCTCCCCCGCCGGTAAAATCACTAAATGATTAGGCTACCCCCATCAAGCAGAGTCATGCCCGTGCACTGGCACACACCGGCCTGAAGGGGGCACAGGGGGATCTCACAATACCTTGAAGGCAGCTGTGGTTTTTCATATAATTGTGGACACCTTGAAGGCAGCTAGGTCCTGCATGTAATTGTGGATACCTTGAAGGCAGCTATGTTTTTTCATATAATTGTGGACACCTTGAAGGCAGCTATGGTCCTGCATGTAATTGTGGATACCTTGAAGGCAGCTATGGTCCTGCATGTAACTGTGGATACATTGAAGGCAGCTATGGTCCTGCATGTAATTGTAGATACCTTGATGGTAGCAATGGTCCTGCATGTAATTTTGAATACCTTGATGGTAGCAATGGTCCTGTATGTAATTGTGGCTACCTTGAAGGCAGCTATGGTCCTTCATGTAATTGTGGATACCTTGAATGTAGCTATGGTCCTGCGCGTACTTATGGATACCTTGAAGGCAGCTATGGCCATGCATGTAATGACCGTAACAGACAGTGCAGACACTAAAGAGAAAAAAACTGCCGTTCTTAAGCGTGTATGTTGATAAAAAAAAGAGATTCCGAAAAGTACAATTGTTATGCTATTTTGAGAGGGAAGAGGCTGTTCCAGAAGAGGAGATGTTTGTTGTTATCGCCCGGTGAGCAGTGTAGGTATAACTCACATTTTTGGTGTGAGGAATAAACTTCCTCACAAAGGGGCGACCAAAATATGGGTACTCGTACAATATGAGTGTGAGGAATATTCTTCCTCACCAAAGGGCACCAAAATGTAGGTTCTGTTGTGTATTAACATTATGGGGTGTGCAAAGAATAAATTCCTTGCACGACCTCACCATCAATGTAAGGGAAGTACAGTAATGTAATTATAATTACATTACTAAGTATAACATTCTTAAACAGTTCCAAATATGTAATGTGTTATCACAATAAGTGAGGAATAAAGTATAAGAAATGATGCACGAGGAGTGTGTTAAACTCTTCGTGCTGGGCATCAATAATGTGTAGGTATAGTTATGGAATCGTCAATCGTGTAATTAATGATTGCATAAACCACGTCTCATTACCATCTCATAAAATCATGACCATTATTGAGTAATAATCTGAAGGTTTTGTGTGAAATCTTTTCTGGTTGACTTCGTAGAAATTGTTCAAAAAAGACTGTGATGGAGTGACCATCACTAGGGTTGTGGGTGTGTTCTGACTAACATGCCAATGAGCCTGGCTCTTTGGTGTAGCAGTCAGAGCCCCGGTTTACTACCCCAGAATGTCTGGGTTCGATTCCCAGCTGGGCAACTCTACTCCCCTTCGCTACAAATGGTGTCAGAAGTGGGATGGTACCGTGAGGCCATCGGAAGCGTACCCATTGTGTGTGAGCCATAATTCCATGTGAGGGACCCCCAGGATTGGTGACCCTGGTGTGAGGGACCCCAGTGATGGGTGAAGCATTGATGACGGGGCACACTGGATGGGAGAAGCATGAGGGGCAGTTGCGTGAGGGACACCATGAGTGTGTGAAGCGCACGGGTGCGCTTCCCGAAGGGGAAGGCAGTGTGATGGAGTGACCATCACTAGGGTTGTGGGTGTGTTCTGACTAACATGCCAATGAGCCTGTCTCTTTGGTGTAGCAGTCAGAGCCCCGGTTTACTACCCCAGAAGGTCTGGGTTCGATTCCCAGCTGGGCAACTCTACTCCCCTTCGCTACAAAGACAAACACGGTTCACCACAATGCACAATTATTGTAAAAGCATCATCCGGTCGTAACACTGATACAGCCAATGTATGTATAATGTGATTTGCAGGGCATAAGAACTTAAGTAAAATATACAATATATACACGGGTTTATGGAAGGGGGCTTACGTCCTCGACTCTATGGGTTAAACCCTGGTACGTGTATCTCTGTGAGTGGATAATTTACATGTGGGTGCATGTATGACAATACTGCAACTATATAAACTAAGAATAGCATGTGGCTATTTGTGGTGATGAGAGGGGAGTAAGAGAGAAAGAAAAGAAAGAACAGATATAACAAAATAACCCAAAATAAAATATATCACACTCTACAAGTGTGGATATTTAAACACAGCTCTTCAAAGCTATGTAACAGTTCTAACTGCATATGCCCAATTCAGTGCTTACTGCGTTATCCTTTGTAGGACGAGAGAGAAGCCTTTGATCTGTCATGCCGAGATGCGTGCTTCCTTGTGCGCGCGAGTTCCTTTGTTTCGAAGAGCGCTCAGGTCCTGTGTATGTGGCCGAGCGGTACCACGCGCGGTTCCGGCACGCGAGGTTGCAATATGTCCAAAGAGTCTTGCTTCATTGAACAGGGAAAAGGGAAGGGCTACTCCGTTGGTGGAATCCGATGATCTTTGCCGTGCCATCCTGCGAGGGCCAAGTGAGAAGGGGGGTGCGCGTGGGTACGTGCCACGCACTCTCCTACAGTCAACTCCGCGTAACTGTAACGGGCTGTCTACTTCCTTGGGGACAAACAATCAAGCGTCAACCGAATCTCCGTCGACTCCAGGCGAGGTTCCTTTGATTTTGGTACTAGTAAAAGGTTAACAATTGTCCATACAAAAGTTATCCTATAGCGCGTTGTGCTCATGCGTCCTGACTCACTGCTCTCCTTGCAGTGTTCGCAAAATCACTCGAAAATATCGCAATGGGAATGCGATACACAAACGGAAACCGGTTGAAGAAAGAAATATATCGACTGCAATGTTAACCTGGCCAACGATAACTTACAGTTTCAATAATTTCTAAAATAGACGTCTCTAGGGAGACTGTTCCGAGGTGTGAGTCACCTCGTGAGAGGCGGAATCGGAAAAAGTAAAATACTCTGACCTGGGTTTTATAGGTAAAGGGGCGGGGCTGAGCCTCGTGTGTAATCTGAGCCAGACACAGTATAGAAAATGGTGTCTGCATTTTGTAAAATGAGGGGAAATGAATTAAACTTTAGAATATAGAATATAATATATACTTTATTTGTCATGCAAGCATGAAATGTATCTTTCGTCGTCATGTACATTCACTCCATTAAAAAACTCACACTCTAAAAAACATAAATACACATAAAACATTGCACATATCCCCTCCCTCAGCCACCCCTCCCAGCACACACACCACATACAGTACAGGTCAGGTACCAGATCCAGTCCCTTTACGTGTAATAGTCCCTACAGCAGACGCAACGTCTTCTGATTGGCTGAGCAGGTGACCGCAGTGGTTAATCTACTCTCTCACAAAGCCTTAGATCAACATATTAATAAATTAATACTTAAATGCTGGTAACCGGGTGATAAGCGGAAAAGCGGCCTTCGAGGTGTCCTGATATCAAGGGGAAATGGACTTGGCTGCGCCGTCGGGCTGTTAGAATGCTCTGCATCGTCCATTATTTTCCTTGATATCGGGACACCTCGTTGGCCGCTATTCCATACATACAAGACATAAAACTACTGACTGGACTGAGGACATCGCCAAGAATGCCCGTGTCTGTGGTGCCCACAGCATATCTGAAGTTAGCGTGACCATCCGTTATCTTATTTCGGAAAAAAAACACCTGTCGAGTCTCTGTACAAGTGAACGGTGCATGGTCGATTCTGAGGCAACCGTGCGCACGCAGACAAATTACGTCATATGTGTTTGCAAACACTGGTTTGATCTCTGAACATCCTTTTTCATTATAATTTATACACACCATCATGCGATGAAAAAAAAATTCATGATTTGTCCTCTCGTCACCTACCTCAGCATCATTCACAGGGAGCTTAATCAAAGTCAGATCTAGATAGTTTAGCTAGATCCACTTGCTCTTCCTACCTTCTATCGGTAATAGTGAGAAAGAATGCTTTTGACGACTTTTTATTTTGAAAGTAGTGAGATTTAGCACCCTCTAGAGGACTGTAGTTGCTACTGATAAAGTTGTTACAACCCCATTTATCTCCGCTAGCCTTTTCCACTGTCGAGTTGAAGCCTTATGTTATTGGCAACGCTGGTAGCCTAATCCACATCAGAAGCTGAATATTCTCGCTTCTTTTATCCTTTTATCTCGGGCAGAGATGGGAATCTTTTTATGTGTGTCTGAAAGCATATCAATATTGACATCCCTACAGACCTGATTTGTAGATAGCAGATAGTTAGCTTTGGAGTACGGCGATAGATTGGCATTTGGCTAATGCCAATAGATCCGTCTGGAGGTTTTTGTACACATTTTACGTGTCTGTGTTTGTGTGTGTGTGTGTGTGTGTGTGTGTCTGTGCATGCACGTGTGTGTGGGTGTGGGTGTGGGTGTGGGTATGGGTGTGGGTGTGTTTGTGTGGGTGTGTGTCTGTGCATGCACGTTTGTGTGTGTGTGGGTGTGTGTATGTGTTACTATGGCAAGGGGAGGTTCCCCGCTGTGTGTCGGACTGAGTTGCACGCTGCATGAAAGCATCACTTCAGGCAGTGCCAACCACACAGCAGAAATGAAGGAGGCACAGCACCAGGCAAGCTACCAGGATTGTTTGACATACATGTCATACATGCACACACACACACACACACACACACACACACACACACACACACACACACACACACACACACACACACACACACACACACACACACACACACACACACACACACACACACACACACAATCAAAGCTCACTGAGATAAACATGCGTGAAGACATATTTCATGCTGTCAGTAGTTTGTACACAGCAGCTTAAGTTCTGCATAAACTAGTGCATCACACATTCCTCTCATATTCATATGAACGCACACGTAAACATAGCATGGCGAGCCAAGGCCACTATGGCGTCTAGATTTCTAGGCTAACGTAAACACACATTTTGGAGGCATTTTGTCAGCACGAGATTGCTCTAGGGCTAGGCCTTATGTATCACAGTCCCCACCACCTGAGCACAGCAACATCTTCACCTTCAGGTCACTGCACTAGAAACATGCAGTAGGAAGAGGAGCACCTGAGAAGCCTCCAAAACAACTGAAACAAGGATTTATGACCCTCACCTCCCTTAATGTGTGTGTGTGTGTGTGTGTGTGTGTGTGTGTGTGCGTGCGTGCGTGCGTGCGTGCGTGCGTGCGTGCGTGCGTGCGTGCGTGCGTGCGTGCGTGCGCGCGTGTGTGTGTGCGTGTGTGCTTGGTGTGTGCGTGCGGCCGCTCACCATCTCTTTCACACTTAAGTAAATTTCCCCTTAGGAATAGTAAATGCTGTGAATGGCTGACACAACAAGTTCAATTTCTTCAATCTGAAAATTTCAGCATGGACCCTGGCTGCTGATGTGGTTCCTCAAAATTGCCATCAGTGGCATGTCATTGCTGTTGCGATTGCTGTTGTTTGTTGTTCATGTTTGAGAAAGAGAGCGAGAGAGAGAGAGAAAGAGAGAGAGGGAAAGCACATGTATTTTATTGTACATGAGCTTCCATCTGTCCCACAGCCTGCAGCTGTGCTGTCAAAATCAGAGGGGTTCCATCCGCCTTGTTTTCCCCCTCTCGTTTTTTTGGTTCTAATAACTTACAAAGACCAATTCATCTGCTCTGATTGACTGTTTTCAGCCCAAGGGTGTTCAGTAGCTGCTTTTCCATCTAATTCACCAGGGAGATTACAGTAGAGCAGTAGAATCTATTTTTTAATCACAAAAAGTTGAGTTTGATCCAATCCCCGCCCCAAAAATGATCTCAAACCAGTTGTATGTATCCAAACAAATTCCTACGCGCTCTGCTCATAGACACGCTGACACATAGAGTGAGAGAAACACAAAGTGAGGCAGTGTTGCCAAGCAACGACTGAAGCGGTTGGTTGCCATAGTATTGTGTGTGAGGGGGTGTATGTATAGGGGGTTTAAGTTGTCATGGTAACGCATGACGGTGTTTGTAGTGGGAGACAGATGAGATAGCGGAGTGATTAATTAGTGATTCTGTATCGTACTCATTTCATACTCATTTCATACCCATTCATGTGTGTTTGTGTGTGTGTGTGTGTGTGTGTGTGCGCGTATGTGCGTGCGTCCGTGCGCGTGCGTGCTTGCTTGTGTGTGTGTGTTTGTGTGTG
>NC_085869.1:40792293-40804793 GCF_034702125.1 Engraulis encrasicolus
AAGGGTGCTCTGTGAGTGGCATTTCAATCTAGTGTGACCACTTGCGTGGTCAATGTCTCTGCTGTCTCTGCTGTCTCTGTTCTCTCCCCCTGTAATCCTGAAATTTCACACAGGAAATGGGAAAGAGATGAGTCTCGAACTGTGAATGAAAGTGAGTTAGAGTGAGTTACCTTTGACAGGAAGTCAGGTTGAGAAAATCTCAGGAAAAAAGAATGATAGTGGGGTAATCTCAGAATGTTAGAGTAAGGCAGCGTCACAAAGGAAGTCAGAGTGAGTCATAGATTCCGTGTTAAGCAGTTTGGCGTGGCTCAACCAGAGATTCTAGGGGTATTATGCTCAACCCTGGGCACCTCCGTCTTGGAGCCGGTAAGGAAGCAAGAATGTGGTATCTCAAGCTCATGGTCTCCCTGAAGGGGTCCTCGCACTGTGCGCATCCTCTGCTCTGATTCCCAACCTGGGGGCCAGGACCCTTAAGAAGGTCATGGAGGTACTGCAAGGGGATCATGGAGAATACTTGCAGAAAACCTCTACACGTGCATACATGTCTTCGATAACACCCCATTAACCCATTGACGCCTAAGGCACCTGCAAAAAAGGGTGCTGAATGTCTAACCCCTTTTAAGAAAAGCTACCCTCAGCCTTTAAAAAACGAAATGTCCCAGCCTCTGAAGCAAATAAAAATGTGCACTGAGTTGCATTTAAACACTATGACCCTCATCTTTCATTAGAATGTGTTCATTCATCTCAAACAAACAGAGATTTTTATTAAAGCTGTCTCAAATCTCATGAGCCTGAATGTTACGTAATGCAACTCTAGGCGCCAGGGCCAATGTTGCGCAATGCAACATCAGGCATCAATGGGTTAAACAACAATGACGTGCATGATTAAAATGTGAAAATATTCTTAGATCTATAGGGGGTCCCGGCAGAAAAGGTTTTGAAACCTACCTTATTGTCTCGTCTCTCATTGCGGCACAGTCCCTTTTGGGCGCCATTGGGGGCTGCCCCCTTGCACGGGTGAGGTTTAAATGCAATTTCGTTATGTGCAGTTTACACTTGTGTGCTGTGAAGTGCTGTGTCATATTGGCAATGGGAGTTGGTGTTTCCCAGTTGGGCTTTTGGCTTTCACTTAACTTCATCCTCCCTTCCTCCCTCACTAGTCTCCTCTCTTCTCTCCACTCTAATAGCCCCGCTACTACCCCTCATCTGGCTGCGTGCACGTGTGAATAAGCACTCCAATTCATGGCAATGGCTGCCTCTGTGGGCACAGCACAGAGCATTTTTGTAGAAAGGCCACACTCTCGACTCTAATTCTTCATTTAGACGGGTTTGTACGACAACACAGAGAGACCGTTTTGGCCTAAGTCTTCTTCAGCAGACTAGACTGAAATGTCTGTTAACATGACACACAGACAACTGATGTCTTCTGTGACTTTTGTGTCATTTGCAGTCGAGAGGGTGTTTTTTCTGCACTAAATAGTCTGATCCAGTTGCTCGCACCCGAAGATCATTTTTAAAAAGTTTGGAGTTGAGTGCTCTTCCTAAAAACACAGCACAGAGTACCCTTTCCTATTCCCTGGTCCATCTTGCCTGTTCATCTCTATCCCTCCTTCTGTGTTCCCACCTCCCTGCTTCCTTCTACAACCACCATTCTCTCTTCTTGGTGGATTGGTCTCCCCCAGTTCGTAAAAAACCTTGCTACCTCCATTCACCATTCATCCTCCTCTGTCAGACTACCCGAGGGGATAAACTCTCCACTCCATTATCATTGCTGTCCCTGTATGCATACAGCATCTGCTAAAGCCTCGGCCCAATCCAACTCCAATGGGAAATCGGGTTTCAGAAGCTATAACCCAGTGCCACATTGTACAAATGACCTGGTTTACCTGTCCCTAGGCAATCAGCTGGTTGAATTGGACATGTAAAACCAGGCTATTTGGAATATCTGGTAATGGATTGTAGCTTCTGAATCCCGGTTTCCCATCACTGCCCACAACCACCATTTTACTCCCTTTTCTCTCTTTCTTCCTTCTTCATCCTATACTGTATCTCCACTTCACCTTTATCCATGTATCCATGTATAGTCATCCTACTTATCTCCCTGCATCTCCTTTTCTACTGTTTAAAAAAAACTTCCATCCATCCGTCCATCCATCCATTGCCACTACACTCCCACACCCCCAATATCCTCTACCCCTCTCATCCTGGTAAAGAAGGCAAATACCATATGTGAGGATCTCTCCCACCCCTTACAGCAAGCATATGAGTTGTTGCCCTCAGGTAGGAGGTTTAGGATGCCCTCATTTAAGACAAACAGAGCCCGCCAATCATTTATACCTACTAGTATATCCATGCTAAATAAGACAACTGTAAGTTAGACTGAATAGCACACTGCACTTTGGTACTGAATACTGCACTTTACTGTGTTTATGTTGGGTTTTTTGTCAACCTGTCTTTTTGTCCTATATAGGGAGAGGGGGGGGGGGGGATGGCCGTGTTTGTCTATTGTGTTCTTGTTTATTGTAATGTCTTTGTAATTGTATCAGATGTACAGAAATGGCACAGAACAAATTTCCGAAAGGACAAATAAATAATCTATCTATCCTCTCTTTCTTTCTTTACCTTGTCTCGCCTGCCTCCGCCACCCCCATCTTCACTTCGTCCATCTCTCTGCCCTCGCATCCTCAGAAACCTCAGCCCACAACTGCCATCTTGCCCTCTATCTCCATCTCCTTTAATCAGCCTATCAATCCTCTTTCCGTCTCCGCATATCTTCCCACCTCCTCTCTCCTCCTCTCCATTTTAAACTTTCATCCATTCATCCATCCATCCATCGGTCACCACTACATTTCATGGCCATGGCTGTCCCTCTCCTCTCTCCCCTCCTGACGTCTCCCCCCACTCTCCTCCCTTGTTCCTCCTGTCTTCCTTTCCACACCTTTTCTCGTCCTCCTTACAGCCTGCAACCCCCCCAACATTCTCTGTCTTTCTCCCCCAAGGGGGTAAATGCCCCCTGTTCACCCATTGCCCCTTATCCCCCCTACTCATCATCTTATCACAACCTCTTCTTCTTTTCTGCCCTCACTCCCCACATCATGTCTCGCTCGTCCACCTCTCTGTTTCTCCTCACTCTCTTCTTCTTTGCATTTCTACCTTCCTGCCTCGATCCACCGCAACTTACCTTTCTTCCATGGTGGGTTAACACTCCACTCAGCTGGCATGGCTGCCCCTGTAGACTTGTGGCCCCATGTGGGGGGAGAGGCATCCTCTGAAGTCTCATCCCCAGACACCAACACGTCCCGTTTTATCTCCCCTGGAAGACAAAGCGAGGAAAGGAAGGGTGACGCAGACAGGGAGCACAAGGTAGAGAGAGAGAGAGCGAGAGAGAGAGAGAGAGAGAGAGAGAGAGAGAGAGAGAGAGAGAGAGAGAGAGAGAGAGAGAGAGAGAGAGAAAGACAAAGTCAGGTCCTTCTGTGCCGATACCCAGTCACAGGAGGGGGCCGTCAGCGGGAGATATGTGGACACACACACACACACACACACACACACACACTCATACACAGAGACAAGCACAACTTTCGAGAGGCAGAGGCAGAGGCAGAGGCAGAGACGGATTGACAAGACTGCTGGCCTTGGATCAAGGATCTTTCCCACCGCCAGTCAGCAGGATCACTGGAATGAAGCAATCTGATTGGTCCCCGTAATCTCCTTTCCCAGCTCGCTGGACGCCAAGCTCCTGTCCCCCATGGACATCATGCCAGGGCCGGCTTTTCTTCCTCACTGCTCTACACCTAAAGCCTGGAGACTAGAGAATAGTGGGGGCGGAGAGAGGAGAGCTGTTAGGCATGACCAAGTGTGTTACAGTAAGGCTAAATCCCATTACACCCCTTAGCCCTACGCCTGTCCCCTTCCCCTCCGTTTTGCGCGTCCAAGTGTAGGGGTAGTGGCGTCTCGATTCACGTTAAGACAGAGGTGTAGGTGTACTGCGAAGGGCTTTCATCCCCTCCGTCCGGAGATTTTCCGACACCACACTCCAGACAGAGGGCTACGACAGATTTCCCTGAATGCATTGCGAATGACTTTAAAAAATTGGCGGCAAGTCGCGGCATCCACAATATCACACAAGTTTAAGTATTTTCGCCGCAATTGACAGTTTTAAAGTGGTATTAATTATTCCATAGGCTTAACATTGCCCTAATGTGTCATGGTCACTGTCTCCGTGAAACGCATATGAAAAAAAATCGCTATTAACTTCAACCTAATGCATGGAATTAGTGACAGCTGTGAGTGTCATTCCGTGATTGTTGAAGGGGTGTCTCAATTCGTAGGGGTTGCGTTTCAAGCCCTACACCTTGCAGCTTCATTTGAAAGCACGAGGGGCAAGAGGAAGGTGTAGGGGTAGGGGTAGAGATTAGTAATGGCAAAGGCCCTAAGTGTCAGATGCACACACAAGCAGACATGCATGCAAACACACAAGCATGCACGCACGCACCCACCCACACATACACACAAACACATGCACATAAACAAGGTGTGACCAGTTGAGGTGTAACAGGGATGGAAAGTAACTAATTACATTTACTCAAATCACTGTAATTAAATACTTTTATTAGCCATCTGTATTTTTGAAGTCATATATTTCGACCCAAGTAGGCCTAATTTACTTAACTTTATTTGAACTTCTACTTTTACTTTGAGTTGGATTTAATGCACATAAATTAAAATGCCATTTGCCTTAAAATCCATGGAGACAGCAGCAGGAGCACCTTAAGAGGCAAACCCAGGAAATGCTTAATGGACTGGAAGGAAGGGAGTTATTTTGGCTGGAGGAGGTGCAAGTGCAAATCATAAAAGCTCGGTATTTTGCATCAGGGGAATGTGCCCTTTGTAAGTTCCAGGGAATGCCTTTGACAATGATGCATATTTTAGTGTCATCTATAACTTTAAGTGACTTATTTCTGTCCTAAGGTTTAGGGATATTTTTAACATTTTGTCTGAACTCTTCCATAATTCAGGTTTTATGAAGCAAAGAAAATGAATGTCATATTGTGAAACTGAAATGCTTATTTGGACATTTGTATTTTTTGTTGTTGTTTATTTAGTTAGTTTATTTCTCCTCACTGTTTTCAGAGGTGATCCTTTGAATTTGCATCTTTCAGGGACACTTTCTAACTTTCTTTAGTATTTCAGGGCTAGTCAAGCAGAATAAGTGAAGATCGTATTGTAAAATTGAACAGTTTATATGTCCTTAAGTGTTTCTTTCATATTGTTTTTTTTATTTCTCTCCTCATGTGTAGAGGTGACCCCATAAAGTGAGGAGAGCTGGCTGGGCCCAGGAGTCTGCTGTTGGTGTGACACGATGTGGCTTTCATCCAGACCTCAAGTTGAGCTGGGATAGTTTTGGCAGCCTTGAAAACAAACACACACACACAGATACAGACACACACAGACACACAGACACACAGACACACAGACACAGACACAGACACAGACACAGACACAGACACACACACACACACAGTTTGCAGTTTTTGAGCACATGTGCCACAGCAACACAAATCTGACACTTTTGCTTTCTCACTGTCACTTTCTTCCTCTGTTTTTGTTTCTCTCTCAGCTCTCTCCACTATTGTTCTGACCAGAGGCGCATCTGGCCACCAGGCAAGGCAGGCAGCCACTTGGGCCCCCAAGCCCCTAGGGCCTAGATAGTTAATAACAGCCCATACTGTACTACAGTCGTGGTGATTTTGGTTAAAATGTTCATTGTTTTCCATTTTCGCTTGGGGCCCCACCTGACCCAAGAATCGGCTCTGGGTCTGACCATTACTGAATACACTGAAACACTCATCTCCTTTCTCTGCCTATCTTTATCCACCCCCTCTCTGTCTAGCCCTCCTTCTCTCTCTCTCTCTCTCTCTCTCTCTCTCTCTCTCTCTCTCTCTCTCTCTCTCTTCATGTCCTTGGTCCCTCCTGTCCATTGACCGACATGCCTTTCCAATTCCAAGTGCCTTCAGACATGTAATCTTAGGCTTTCATCATGAGAAAAGAAACCCGACGAGAAAACAGCAAAGAGGCCAAGAATCAAAGAGAAGTTTTGATGTTAAGTGTTCTTGTGGTCACGCTATGGGCATGAAGTATGTTTGTCTCACACCGTCCACCCAGAAGGGGTCGGAAGTCATGTCCTCATTTTAGGCATCTCGTCTTGCCATGTAACATGTGTTCCTCTGATGGTGTGTTATGGACATTCATGTATGGTCACCTCCTACCATTCTCTGAGAAGTTATTGGGGAAGGGGTGGAGGCTGTGACATATCACTTTAAGCATTTTGTCTCAATACATGAACAGACATACATAAACACGTGTACATAGGCACAAGTGCACACACACACACACACACACACACACACACACACACACACACACACACACACACACACACACACACACACACACACACACACACACACACACACACACACACACACACACACAGCTCTACAGCTCAGACAGTACTGTAGGCTCTGTCGATTGTTGATGAATGACAAAAAAATCACTGGGCTATTGTCAATGTGGAAGAGACATGCCCTGTGTGTGTGTGTGTGTGTGTGTGGGGGGGGGGGGGGTTGAGGAACAGAAGCAGAGATCGGGATGTAAGGAGAAAGAGTGATAAGTGGAGACAGAAAGACAGAAGACAGACAGTCTTGAGATCTCTCCCTTCCGTCTGTTGCAGAGATAGAACGAGAGAGATGAGGAAAGGATAATTAAGCTCTAGAAAGAGAAACAAAATGATGAGCAGAGACTCAAAGGCAGAGGACAGAAACAGTGTTCTCTCACTCTCTTTTGTTAGAGAGAAAGATAGCATCAAACAGAGACTCAGAGGGCAGCATTGAATAGAAAATACTAGATGAGGGAGATTTTAAAATGTAGTCATGCTGAGTGAAAGAAAGACGTGGTGTCAAGCTATCAGCCAAGCCAAGCATGTGTGATAATTACCCGTTAATAAGCCAACGACCTCTACTCACCTTTGACTGACAGTGAACAAGTACACGTTTCACAAGCTCGAAGACATGGATCACTGTCCCTGTCAGGGTTGGACTGGGGGAGAAATAGGGCCCAGGCATTTTTTTTCGTTTAAAGGGGCCCCTCATAATTAGCGGCTCAGAACTGAATCACTGGTGGGCCCCGCTCACTTGTGGACCCCTATTTTCAGAAAACAACAAAAAAAAACACTTCTTTTACATTTCTGAAAATAGGGGCCCAGAAATGCCCACTATGTCAGATGGCCAGTCCAGCCCTGGTCCCTGTCCTCTCTTTCATCCTTTTTCATCCCACCCACTGCCATCTAACTGCACTCGTTTGGCTCTCTCCACCCCTCCATTCTCATCCCTTCATTCATACATTCTCCAATCCCTACTATAGACGCCCCTTATCTCTCCTTCCCCCTGGCAGAAGCAGGGGATGAATAAATGAGTGGTGAAGAGAAAGAGAACCTTCAGTCTCCCTGTAGAGTTGAGATGATAAATTATGTATGAGAAATGCCCTCAAAACACACCCACACAAGCACGCACGCATGAACACACACACGCACGCACGCACGCGCGCACGCACGCACGCACGCACGCACGCGCGCGGATGCATGCCCCATATGCTATTACAGTATATCGAAATCACCCATTGAACCCAACTTAAGTCGAGATGTGTGTGATAAATCCCTGAAGATGTTAGCCAAGTCACTATGGAATAATTCACCAATGATTCACCACTCCTACCCTCTCAAACAAAAGAGGCATTTCACAAGTGCAGACACCCTGTGAGAGAGCTCTAATCACTCACTCACCTTGACAAGCTGCAGTTGTTCTTTCCCTCAATACATTTTACAGCAATAAAATATGCAGCGTGACCTACAGTATATTTATAGTGTGAACATGTGTTCCCTCTCTGATGGCCTCAAGCTAGCTTTCATTACACAGCACCAGGATCTTACCTTATGATCAGAAAATGTATGCACATACACGCGCACACACACGCGCACACACACGCGCACACACACACACACACACACACACGGTTCCTGCATCCGGTTCCTAGAGGAATAAAAGGACAGAGTGAGCCGAGGGGGGTGGCGGTGGCGGTGGCATGGTGTTTAATATGGGGCTTGTTCATTAGGGCATCCTATTTATCTGTGCGTTATAAAACATGCACACGTGCACACACACACACACACACGCATGCACGCACGCACGCACACACACACACTTAATGAACGATGAGGACAAGAGAATGTGTGTAAGGGGTCAGGAAAGATGTTTCATATGGGGCTTGTTCTTTAGGGCATCCTGTATATCTGTCTGTGTGTTATAAACCAATTTGAAGTCTTGCCAAGGCCTGTTACAGCCTAATCACCCAACTGGAGGAAGCAGGGATGAGGAGCTTGCAGCATGCAGAATTATAAATCATTTTTCCAGGCCTAACTCGTCTGGCCCTCTTTTCTATGGCTACCTTTTCTTCTTGTCTCTATTCTCTGTGTGTTTTAATTCCTTGGATTCTCCCACTCACTCGATTTCTTTCTCTCTTAACTGATTTTATTCCCTCCCTCCCTTAGTGTGTCACAGCCTCATCGCCTCACTGCACACGACAGGAACCAGGGACACCACACTTGCATGCATAGCTCTGGCCTTTTTCCTGGAATCCAATTTTCTTTCTCTCTTCTCTCTTTTTCTCTGTCTTATAATTCCCTTAATTTTCCCTTTTCTCTCCCCTTTAACTTGTTTTCCCCCTACATCACTTGGCGTGTTACAGCTTAATTTCTTGACTTAAGGAAGTAGGGACACTGCACTAACATGCAGAATTATGAAACAACCTCCCAGACCTAGCCACAACAGCTGATTTTCCCTGTATATAATAACACTTCTCTCTCTCTAGGGCCCCACCATCCACCCCCCACCCCCCTCACACGTCTCACCTCACCTCCCTTATTCCCTTATCCAACCCCCCACTCTTCCCATTATAAAGTAATGCCCCTATCTTTCCCCTGTGTTATATTATAATTCTTGTCATATTTCATATCCTTGGCTATTATCACCTTCACTTCTTAATATGACACCTTCCTGATTCTCATGGCTTTATATCGTACGCATTACGGGATATCTTCACTTCATTCCTTCCCTTCCCTCTCTCTCTCTGTCATTCTGTCCCCTCTTGAGATGTCCCTATCTATCCACACAATAAAATCTTTACTATATCCCCCTCCTTTTCCCTCGTCCCCGTCTGTCCCCATCCACCGCTCCACCCCACCACCCGTCTTGGAATATCTGCTTATCAGTGGCGACTGGTAGTCTGTCAAACAGGGGAGGCTGTTCAATTACAATATGTCCAGAACGCAAAAATAAAGGGGGGGGGGGGGGGGGGGGGGATTTTGACACACATCTTACATTGGTCCTGAGCCACATATGGCCTCACACACTAAAGGACTCTTGTTGAAACAAATTTGTTAATCATTAATCATTATCCCCCTTGTAGCCTAAAGAAATGTTTTTATTATTATTATTATTATTATTATCATTAGGCCTACCTCCGCCACATAATGATGTGATTTAGTTTGCCTTCGTTGTCTTTGTTCATTACTGGGTGCACGGCTTAACTTACCACTAGAGGTCGCAAAATCTTTAATTATTTACCAGACATTGCCAACACAGTAGGAAACAAGGACTCGCCACTCACGGGACTTGGCAGTTAACCAGTTGATAAGACACCACGAAAGCTCAAAAGAAACGGTTGTTCTTCCCTACCTTTTTCACCAAGTCAATATTAGGCAGTGCTCTGCTCTGCTCCTTGATATTCATTTTCTCCTCATAAGGACGACTGGAATTCGCCAGAATTTAATCCACAATGCTTGGCATTTTGCATAGCTCTCTAGCTTTCTTTCAAGCTAGCCCTAACGAAAAGTAGGCAACTTCAACTTTTGAATTGGGAGATTAAAAAGGATAAGGACATGCCACTATTAAGACTTTATTCGCAACACTAGTGTCACTAGGTTTACAAGAATATGTACACAAAACTGGAGTACACCGCAATGAATAGCTTCCCCACTGGTTACCACGACGAAACTTCTCAGTCAAATTAATAACATATCCGCATTTCGAAATGAAATCAACTACTGTAGCCTACTGACACGGGGTTCACCCAATCACAAGTCGGAGCTCCAGTCTCCGGTCCCTCCCCCCTCCTCTCTTTCACGGCAATAGCCAATGACCGTTTAGCATTTTGCCATTGAAAAATCGTACAATCCCACATGCCATTGAAGTCCATTGAGACTCGACTCGCTTGCGTTGTCATGAGCGGAAAAAAACTTGTGCGAGCCTCGGGATCTTATAACAGATTGGTTTCATCTATAAGTTGAGCACATGCATTTTCTATGGAGCTGGGTCTGAAATAGCAATGTTATTAAGTTGTGTAAAGCATTAGTTTACATACTATTCTCCGTGATTTTGGACAGGAGGCGGCGCCTCCCTTGTACTCAAAGAGGAATCGCCTCTGCTGCTTATCTGATTCAGTCACCCTTTACCTTGGATTGATAGATTCTCACTGGATTTTCACCGTGCTGCAGGGCTCCCTACAGCTGGCGTTTATGTACCTATGGATAAGCCCTAAGAAAAATAATGTCTGGGCAATTGCTGCAGCGCTAAGACCCAATTACAGACTCTAGGCCTGTTTTTGTGTGTGTGTTTGCGTGCGTGTGTGTGTGCCTGGGAGGGGAAAGAATGTTATCTGTTGTCTTAAGATTTTGTGTGGCAGTGTATGGATTGTAATGCTGTTGCCATAGTAATCCCACAGGTCTAGCAAAGCCTGACAAACAAACAAACAAACAAACAGACCCCTAGCACCTGAGGCCGGTGCGTTTTACTACGCCCGCGCACTCGCCCATGATAGCCATGCTATAGCCTACATTTTTTTCTGTACACTAACCACTGAATGGGATTGTGGGTTCTATGTGAAATCTAAAACCCATTGTGCAACATTAATTCAACATACAGATTGGGAACAACTATGCTGTAGTAGGATGAGTGATGAATCCATCTTTGTAGGCATACATGTTAAAATAACACTAAGTGGCAAAATACTAGTCATATGCTGTATAAAAAAAAGATTTCGTTATTGTGAAAATATTTTAAGTTCTTATCTCTGACCATTTTTTGTCTGGATGTTGCCTTTCGTGAAGCAGTTAACTGCATATTTCACACATCAGTGGTCTAGTCAATCTGGCAGTTGAGTCCAAATTATACAAAACAGCAACATGTGAAAGAGTGTACTGTGCGCTTTGTGT
The DNA here is from genome assembly GCF_034702125.1 of Engraulis encrasicolus. Taxonomy (NCBI): domain Eukaryota; kingdom Metazoa; phylum Chordata; class Actinopteri; order Clupeiformes; family Engraulidae; genus Engraulis; species Engraulis encrasicolus. The sequence continues at coordinate 40,803,617 of NC_085869.1, forward strand.
TCAGAGCAAAAGCCAACAAGGCAGTGATTACCATACACTCTTCAGAACTACAAAAGCCCATTATACCGTAGGTAGAAAAGTGAAGCTGCTTTCACAGAATTGCACAAAAATGCAGAAAATTGAGATTTAATTGGATACCGCTCTGCTCTCTCGTGGAGAGGTGTGCTATTTTGAGAGAAAGACAGAGCATGTTTGGGGGAAGCGGATGAAAAAACCCGCAATTGCCACACCTGTGATAACAGAAAATCTATCTTATCCTGTCTGCCATTGCATACCTGAACAATAGATGGCATTGCATTACAAGGCTCTCTAGTGGTGCTGTCATTGGACCAGGCATATGCTTTCTCTCCACTGCCATTTGATTAGGGGTTGTGTTGTGTAAACAATGTTTATCCTGATATGGTGGAAACTCACTGGTGGGTAAGAACAAGTAGACTGGACTAATACTGTATCGATTTACGGTCCCCTTTGTCATCTGCCACTAGTCACACACTTCTCTTATGCCCCGTGTACATCAAGCGCTACCAACGCGACCCAGGTAGCTGGGGTGGTTGAAGAAGTTTCGCCATGAATTCGTTTTATTCGCTCTGGACGCTGCACTGACATGTTTGATTCAGCTAATCACATAACGGCTTGACAGCCTGGGACATTCCTCGATATGCACGTTCCGATTGGTTTTCGCCGAACCGCGTCATAGCGAATTCGCTTAAGATTAGCTTGAGTTTAATTGTCAAAATTCGCCCTGGTCACTCAAGAAGCTTTGCTCCTGCCGAATTCGCTCTGGTAGCTTTATTCGCCTTCCCTCCATAGAGAAACAATGACTTCCGCCGCGCAGGTCGCTTAGTTTGCCTTCGATGTACACGGGGCATTATACCGGTAGTTTCATCTCTCTCTTCTCCTCAGTGATTATCAAAATGTATCCTTGTTGTTTTATGAAGGAGTAGTCATTTGTTTTTGGTCCGATACTTTCCAGCCATGCCAGTCTCACCTCACATGTTTGTGGTGTCACGTTCTTGTACTCACTTGAATGTAATTGTCATGTTGGCCATCCAGGTGACCATGGAGCGCCATGCCTCCACGATCTCTCTCCTTTTGTTTTTCCCTCGAATCTTTCCTCACCTGTAACACTCTTCTCTCCTCTCTCATGAAGCTTTGGGCCTACAAGACTCCCTCTCTT
>NC_085869.1:40807293-40869793 GCF_034702125.1 Engraulis encrasicolus
GCACAGAGGGTGTCAATAACTGTTGATGGCTGGACCTCATGTGCCACTGATTTTTACATTACGGTCACGGCACACTATGTGAACGACGAGTGGATCTTGCAGTCTCACATCCTGCAAACGCGAGTGTTCAATGAGGCTGACACTGGGGTCAATTTGGCAGCATTGCTGCAAGATGTACTTCGAGAGTGGAACCTCACAGATAAAAACCCTGCTTGGGTGACAGACAACGCAAGAAATATGCTAGTGGCGCAGAGATAACGCCCCATGTCCAATGCGTAGCCCACACAGACAGCACAACTAATATGTCGGTCAACATCCAGTCCCCGGAGACGGCAGCTAGCAGTGCTAGTTCTACTGCAACAGCAACACCTTCATGTGAGCCACGAATACATCAGTTTTTTCAGTCACCACTTGCAAACAACTCTGCCCGGGCGAAATCCATCACGGACGCCCTAGCTTTCTTCCTCTGCAAAGGCATCCAGCCTTACTGCATTACCTCAAACGAGGGATTTAAACACCTACTTGAAGTGTTGGAGCCAAGGTATAGCATACCAGATAGAAAGACATTTTCGGACAGAATCGTTCCTGCGCTTTACGAGAAAGTGAAAGTGGATGTTGTCGACTCAATGAGCCGTGCACAGAGGGTGTCAATAACTCTTGATGGCTGGACCTCATGTGCCACTGATTCTTACATTACGGTCATGGCACACTATGAACGACGAGTGGTTCTTGCAGTCTCACGTCCTGCAAACGCGAGTGTTCAATGAGTCTGACACTGGGGTCAATTTGGCAGCATTGCTGCAAGATGTACTTTGAGAGTGGAACCTCACAGATAAAAACCCTGCTTGGGTGACAGACAACGCAAGAAATATGCTAGTGGCCAGCACTGGCGCAGAGATAACGCCCCATGTCCAATGCGTAGCCCACACATTAAACTTGGCCTCACAAAAGGCACTGAAGATGGACAGGGTGTCAGAGTTGTTGGTGAGGAAAGTCGTTACCTATTTCCATAAAAGCCCACAAGCAGCTGAGGTTTTGAGGGATACAGTCCCAGCTACACCTACCCAACCACAAGCTTATCCACGACGTCTGTACAAGATGGAACAGCTCTGTGGACATGCTCTAGAGATTCTGGGAGCAACATCCGGCTCTGTTGAACGCTATGCTGTCCAGGAGGGTCAGGAGGGGAGAAGCCCTGTTGGCAGTGAATGACAGGAGACATCAGCTTGATGATTTCCTGTATCAGACTCATGTCATCCTCAAAGTGACCACTACACTTCTAAGAGAAGAAAAAAGCCCAACCATCTCAATGATCGCCCCAATACAAGCTAAACTCCACAAACACTTCTCTGAAGACAACACTGACCTGCCAATCATTGCAGATATGAAGCAGCGCTACAGACAAGATTTTTCTGATCGTCACTTGGATCTCTAAGAACTCCTCAACAATGCATCGGCCCTTGATCCCCGATTCAAAGACCTGGCTTTCCTTGATGATGTCGACTCCAGAGACCTCATCTTCATGAAAATAACAGCAGAAGTGGTGAAGATGAACGAGAAGGTAATATATTGTTTTTTTTCCCTTTTAATTTATAGAATGTGACCACCACCTTCCCCATCTCTGTCTCTTAAACACACACACACACACACACACACACACACACACACACACACACACACACACACACACACACACACACACACACACACACACACGCTATAGATCTCTCCATTTTTATGTTTAATTTCGCTTTGCACCTAATGTTAAGCTGAATGGAATCTAATGAATTTGTATTTTGTTTGTTTATATTTTTTTTACTGCTATGTGTGTGCTTTATTACAATGCCTCGCCCTCTCCTAAAAAGAAGAGTGCCATGGACCAGCTGTTTGGAGAGTTCATCACCACAAGAACACCAGTGAAGAGCATGAGGGAGAAAGCTAAGGATGACATTTCAAAATACAGACAGAGAGATTCTTTAGAACTAGGCGGTAATGTGTTGGACCTGCCACTCCTTTCATCTTTAGCCAAAGATTACTTGTCCATCCCAGCAACTAGCGTGTCCTCTGTGCGAATCTTTAGCAGTGCAGGGAATATTGTCACTGCCCAACGTAGTCTCCTGCACCCTGACCATGTTGATCAATTGATCTTTCTTAAAAAGAACTTGAAAATTATCCATCTGGGTTAAATGTTTGGATTCACTTGTCTTAATTTCCAGATGGGAAACGGTTACTCCCTTGTTATGTCCATTTGCTCATACTGATGAATCATTTCACAGTGCACAGAGATAATGAGTATACCCCTTTTGAAAAGTAAAATTTTGAACTACATTTCAATAAGAACACAGTGCATATTTTGGAAATAACGCGAGTAAATGGAAACATATCATTTAAGTTAGATTATTAATATTAACCTTACTTTTCTCATCAGATATTGTATGCACATATTGAGTACAATATTTTAATAAGCACACAAGTTATTTCCAAAATGTACATAGGTAAAAGTGCTTTTTCCAATGTTACTGTTCAAATGGGGTGTACTCATCTATGGTGTGCATTGTATATTTGGGGGAAAATGTAATGTGTCTCTCAATGTTTTTCTATAGGTCTTTTGTTTTTATAGTGGATGGACTCTCCTGGCCTGCACCTTTTGTATTAGCCCATTTTATTTGTTTTACCTCATGTATATATAAAGCACTTTTAAAGGCTTGGCTGGAAAAACATGCCCTTGTGTTGGGCTTAAATTGTTCAACAACATTATGATCTCTGCAGCGCCATGCGAGCCAGGGAGGCAAACTGGCTATGGCTGAACTGTTTGCTTTGCTGTAATTGCACTGCCTGCTGTCTCTCCCAAATGAGAACCGCTTGGCCCACAGTCTCTCAAATGTGTGTGTGCGTGTGCGTGTGCATGTGTGTGTGATCATCTCAGTGGTACTCTTCTTCTGCCATCAATATACAAGTACAGCTACTATGACATCAACATATAGTAGGCCTACATACATCAGATGGCTTAAGTACTAATCTGTGTGTGTGTGTGTGTGCATGCTCTCTCTCTCTCTCTCTAGTTACACACACAGACACACACACACACACACGCAGACACACACACACACACACACACACACACACACAGACACACACACACACACACGCAGACACACACACACACATCATTAACACAATGCGAGGTCACCCTTAAACTTGAGTGTGAGACAACACCAGGTTCTCACATGTACAGGTGACAGCTCCCAGCTCCCAGCATGCAGTGTGCCAGACAACAGAAGGAGAGAAGCCGACGCAGGAAGACAGCTATTGTTTGATGTTGGCCGTGCAAATGTTTAATGATGATGAAATTATAACATACAGTATGTCACACATGTTATTCATTTAAAGGGACACTGTGTGAGATTTTTAGTTGTTAATTTCCAGACTTCATGCTGCCCATTCACTAATGTTACCTTTTTCATGAATACTTACCACCACCATCAAATTCTAAATATTCATTATGACTGGAAAAAAAACACTTTTCATACATGAAAAGGGGGATCTTCTCCATGGTCCGCCATTTTGAATTTCCAAAAAATAGCCATTTTTAGCTGCAAAAATGACTCTACTTGGACCATACTAGGATATATTTGTTTATTACGTGGTAAACTTTCATGTAAAGATCACATTTGGATATATGCAGCCCAGTTTCAATGAGCAGCATAGTTGCAGTACCTTTTTTGACCATTTCCTGCACAGTGTAGCTTTAAGAAATTTTACTTTGACACAATGATTAGTAACCTGTTTATGTTTTATTGCCTTTATTTGACAGGATAGTGAAGGTAGTGACAGGAAGTGAGTGCTGACCCTTCCCCATCTCTCTCTGCCCAAAGGACCCGGGCCGGGAGTCGAACCCGGGTCGGCCACATAGCAAACAAGTGCTCTACCATTTAGGGCCTGTTTTTACAATATTAGGTAACCGCTTCAACTTGTTCACTCAAAAGAATCCAAATTAGTGTTTGACCATGTACCCAAAAAAAGTGAGTACACCCCCTTAAAGTCCTGTGGAGAGTGCCGTGTTGGACCAAAACATCACAAAAATAAAAGGGATTAAAAGGGACGTCATGGGTGGGTTTCATCCTTGCCTTACATTGAATTTTCACATTTTGAGTCTGCACCTGGCTAAAATAGATGTTTGTGAGATTTAAGTGAAATCCTATGGAGAGTATCATGATCAGCTTCAATGTTGACATGCATGTTTATTTAGGTGAAATTCAATTTTGCAATGTTGATGGCATTCATGCAGCCCCAAAACATGTCAGTCCTGCTACAATGCTTGGTTCTGCAGATCGGACTTTTTTTTTAAATTAGCTTGTGAGCCAGCTAGAGGTTGGTCAGCAAGTATCAACCTTTCGGATGTATCCAATCTCTTCCTACGTGTCTTAGAAACGCACTGTTCCAACACCACTGAAGATGTGCAATGTGCAAAGACAGAAACAGAGACAGAGGGACACAGAGAAGGACACAGAGAAAGAGGCAGAGAAACACAGAGAGAGAGTGAGAGATTTCTTTAAGGGGAAAAATAGGACCAAGAGCAGCAGGCACTATAGACCCCTTTAGAGTTTGTAAACAGGTATGACGTAATTTGGCTACGTGCGCACCGCTGCCTCAAAACCGTCCATTCTCCGTTCACTTGTACAGAGACTCGACAGGTGTTTTTTTCCCGAAATAACATAACGGATGCTCGCGCTAACCTAAGATATGCAGTGGACACCACGGACACGGGTATTCCTGGCAATGTCATCAGTCCAGTCAGTAGTTTCATGTCTTGTAACAACAAACATCTCCTATGCTTCTGGAACAGCCTCTTCCCTCTCAAAATAGCATAACAAGTATACTTTTCGGATTCTCTATTAATCAACGTACATGCTTCAGAACGGCAGTTTTTCTCTCTTTAGTGTCTGCACTGGGACCCAGTATTACATACAGAATCACCACTCCCGATTTCACCCATGCCTGCAGTTCTCCTAGTGGCCGCTGTCGAGATACGACAGCAGCCCGTTCTTTCTGAATGGAGTCTGCACTCCCCCTAGAGTGCCGTACCACCGAGCAGACATTCCGTTGTCCGGTAATTACAGGTCATTACCGGAAAAAAATTGATTCCGATTCTTGACAGCGCTTCTCGGGAGAAGAATGATATACAAACAGTGGCCGTGTAACAATCCAATAATCCGATTTGGCTGATCAGCTTCGCCGATTAGCGAGGCACTTCCTCGTCGAAATTCCGCCGCCACTTCGCTCAAAGAGGGTGGACGCGATTGGTGGGCACACACAGCGGCGTGGAACAGGGGGGGAAAACCCTGACTCATTCTTAGGGCCCAGACCACCTGGGGGGCCCACCGGGGGCCCTCCCATGGAAAATATTTTTCTTCTTTCGTTTTTTTTAAACATTATTTTAAAAATAATGTCAAAACATGTTGGTAATTCATATAATTCCAATATTCTCTGGAAATACATCTGTTGAATTGGATATACTAGCCTGCAAATAGGCTATATTCTATATCAGACACCCCCATTATCACGCATTGGTTTAGTCCGCCCGCATTGTACAATATTCGGAATCAACACTCACTCACTTCAATATTAGGCGTTACACGCAGCAGCCTGTTAGCAATGAAAGACGTCTAAAACACCAGGCTTTCACAAAAAGAATAGAAAGGCAAGGGAGACAGGGGAAACAAAATGACGGAAAGCAACTGCAACTGATTTCTTGCAAGAAAGGTGAGCCCAAATGTCAAAATTGCAGCCTACACAGTAGGATAACTTTATCCCATTCCCAGTCCGTGTGGCCTTCTGTGATAGCCGAAGTCAAATGAAAAAAAATCTAATTTTGTTGGCTATCATTGTGATAGAACCCATAGGCCTATTTGTCTTTGATATATTCATAACAAGTGTCCCAAAAGACCAACATGGGTCGATGTTGGTTCAAACATCCAAATGATAGCAAAGCTATTTGTAAAATGAATCCCACTCAATTTCAGAAAATGTCACGAACGTGAAGATGCCCCCTGTCGCAGCAGGTGCAAATGGTGTGAACTTGAGAGAAGGTGAGCCTTTTTTAGCTAATATCCTAGTCTTGAAGAAAAGCAGTTTCTCAACCGGGTGCAATGCTGCCCGCCCTGGTCATCAAATTTGCAGATTGATTCTGTCCTCGTAACGATATGAATATTAATCGACGTCATGTTCATCAGTTGCCAATGTGAAGGTGGCGGTGCGAACAGCTGTCAGTCTTGAACCTTCATTTTGCTTTCATTTTGCGGTCTCAACACTCTCAATAGGAAAGCTCTGGTTAGCCTACTTCTTGGCCATGTTTCTGACCATCTGACAACGCCCGTTATAGCTGAAGTGTGGTAAAATAATGACGAGATTTTGACGGGGCACAAGTCTGCGTTTTGAATGCTGCTGACGCCATTCTATCTGCGCAAAGCGGTTTGCATAGCACAAGAAAAGACAGGTAGCCTACCTCCGTGCTGAGCAGGTAGCCTATCTGCATTGAGTGCTCATGAAAATTACAACAAGGTAGGCTACTGTGAAATAGTGGCCAATTTAAATCTGAAATTATATGCAGTAGCCCAATAATTAATGATTTCAAACAAATAAATAGGACCCACCTAGGCTATAAGTTCGGGGTGCCCTGACTTTAAAAGGTTGAGCGACATCACATCCAAACAGCGATACTTTTGTTCTATTTACTCTGCTTTACAGCAGGTTTTAAACGACATTTCGAAGTCGGCTTCTGCCAGTAGCCTAGGCACAGCTGATTCTCTTTTCCTTGCTCTCCCAAACACGGGCAAACGTGACGTGCGTGCGGGGCAGTGCAAGTGAACGAATGTGTGCGCGAGCGCGTGTGTTTCTGTTCAGCGATGCACATTGAAGAAAGTTCAGTTCAACATATCAATGTCTCGTGTGTCCATAGTGCACGAAATAGTAGGCTGGAAGCATTGTGAAGAGAGATTTACCAGTCTCTCTCCTCCCCCTCACACCATAGTGATGAAGTGATTTTTAGTCATCCCTATGAATATACTTTTCATAACTGGTAGCCTAAATATAAAATGTCTTAATCTGTCTATTATGTCATATGATTGAAGATGAGGATGATTCAAGTGAAGGAGATGAAAACATAGAGGGGTATTCTGAGGAAGGCAAGAAGGATGACAATATCAGGTGGTGGGCGCACGGCGCGGGGGGGGGGGGGGGGAGGGGTGGTTTGGCTAGGTTGGTGTGTGTATAGGGGGCCCATGGAAGAGGTTGTTCCTAGGGCCCAAAATTTGGTGCTACGCCCCTGGGCACATATACCTCTACAGGTGTGTGGTTGGGCACCTCCATGGATCCAATGCCCGTCTTCCATATATCTTTCTGGTCAATCATTAACGTGGCACGTAATTGGCTGAGTAAACTGGCGGCGGAAACGACTATGAATTGAAATGTGTTCAATTTTGGCTGAATTCACTTGCCTAGCATTTCCTATTGAAATGACTGGAAGCGGGACTTCTTCACTCTCTCCAGTTCTTATACTACCTCCATGAGCTACCAGGGCCAAGGACTTCTCTGTTGTGCTTACCCGAGCTACATGAGCTGTGCTGTGTCTCTGACCTGTGTGAACCCCTGTGTTAGCACTGTGTGAAGTGTGTGTGGTTGTGGCATAATGTGCTAGCTGTGCTAGCTACACTTCAAATGTTAAGTGCACAAACTTTTTTTTTTAGAGACACAACATTAATACCTGGCAACCTTGCATATCTTAAAGGTGCACTGTATAATATTGAAGTTTATTTACAAAATTCACCATGCTCCCTCACAAACGTTACCTTTCATGAATAGTTACCACCACCATCAAATTCTAAGTATTCATTATGACTGGGAAAATAGCAGTTTTCATACATGATTTCCACCATTTTGAATCTTCAAAAATAGGATTTTTTTAGCTGCAAAACTTGCTGTACTTTGGTCATAATAGTAAATATCACTTTATAACTTAGTAAGTATTCATGAAAAGATCATATTTGGCAATGGGGAGGTAGATTAGACCCGAAATTGAATGAAAAAATAGATGACAAAGAAATAGAGCAAGTCACAGAAGTAAAGCTACTGGGTGTCTTGATTGATAGCAGGATGACCTGGACGAGCCATATTAATGAAATGGTAAAGAAGATGGGTAGAGGTATGGCTGCAATTAAATACTGTCGTAAATACTTGCCAGGCTACCTGGTTAAACAACTAATGCAGGCTATAGTTCTGTCCCAGATGGACTACTGTTCTGTTGTATGGTCTAATACATCCGAAAACAATCTCAACAAATTACAAGTAGTTCTGAACAAAGCCAATATGGTCCAGCTGCGTCTTGTCCAGCTAATACCGCTACGCCCATTCCTCCTTACTAGACCGCCCTCACAGTAACGCCCCTTTGGCTGTTCAAGTTTCTGAAGTCAGTGACATGCTGCCGAATGACAACACAAGCGCCGCGCGGGACTTATTAAAACGACTGGATGGATTTCGCTGGATGGATTTCGCTGCAGCGATCACTCAACTGTCGGTAAGATTTCGAATAAAATGCATGAATATACATAACTGTTACTTTACGAGTTGACTTAGTCGGAGTGCGAACAGAAAGTCGGAGGTGTCATATTTGTTCAACCTGGTGTTAAACGTAATTTCAATTCTTGACCAGTGCATGTAAAGAAATTGTAAATAAAACCGACTTGATGTAGTAGTGCTAAAAATAAACCTTTATATTTTCTCTTAGTGAACTTCTCAAAATATATGGGCTAATGTAGATACCACTAGGTATGCATACCTGCCGACCATTACGCATTTTGTGTAGCAGATACGGATTTTGACATCAAACTACGGCGCTGTCACTTCAAAATACGGGAAAAACCAATAGCAAAGTTTGTTCATGGGCCCTTATACATTGCTCTGTAGACTTGCATCTAGACAGAGCCGTAGACATGGCTCTGCTTGCAATTGTCTCGCGCTGGCCTTTCCATTGGCCAGCAACGTGTGTGGGGGGAATATTGACCAATCAGAGCGCTAGTTAGAGGTCTTCATTTGTTGTGCTGCGCTTTCAGTCCTCTCGAGTCGAGGCATCAGCTGCCGATAGAAAGTTTGCTTCGTTATCACACAAGCAGAGAGACTGGGTAATACTCCTATAATCTCTGTGTCCTAATCTCAAGTGTCCTCCTCCTCCTGTCATCATGTATTATCCATCTTGGTACTGTCGCTGTAGATTTACAAGTGAGCACCGTCAAAATCACCGTTTCAAAGGTAAATGGGCTTTGAGAAAGGTGACTGTATGTATGGGAATAGTGAATTGCGTCCAGTTGCTAAATCCGTAAACTTATGAAAATAAATAAAGGCCGAGGTCTGTCGTAATGGTTCACCCAATGTTTCGCCGTAGCCTATTTGACGGCAATATGTTGTTGCTTGTTTTGATATTGGACCGAAACAAGATGACTTCCGAATGAGAAAATGTGTCGATGACTGCGCTATAAATTAGCAGATTAGCAGCAAACTAAATTCGGTTTCCCTTTGCGTCGGATCATTTTAACTCGGGGAAAATAAAGCGATAGTTCTAACGGTTGTGCTCGGAGTACATCCGTAACCTACCATGACACCGTATAGGAATACTGTTCCCCCCTGAGTCGTGGCCCATTCTGTGAACAGGTGTAACAGGTCGTGCGTCATACCAAATATGCATCACTCCACGACTACTATCCGTAATCACGTATGGCAATCTATTAATAAAATCAATTCTCCTATCATCATATAGCCTATGTCCCGATCAGTGAACAATAGCCAACTCATGGCGTCAGATGAGGGTAGATAGGCCAACTATTATGCAGAGAAGTACAAAAAAGGAGCGTGCATGCCCCTAAGTTACCGTGGAAGTCCCAAGCAGGGGCGGAGTGGCCCACCTTTTCCCACCGGGAGAATTTTCCCCTTGGCGGCCCTCTTTAAAAAAAAAAAAACTAAAAAAAAACAACAACAAAAAACAAAGCAAACAACATGGTTTCCTAACCAAAAAGACAAAAGCCACGAAATCTGCAGTCGTACTACATGTGAACATTAGTGTAGTCAAAATATCAACCTGAATTGGAGAATTTAGCCTACACCTTGATGAAATGCACAGCCAGTGGTGTAGTCTATGTAAAACGCAGGTATACGCACCCATTTCAAAATGTCAGGGATTGCAGTATACCCACTTAAAATGGATTGATCCATTATTTACAATAGCACAAATATATACAGTACACATTAAAAAATGCTCAAATATACAGTATACCCACTTCAAAAAGTAGACTACACCACTGGAGCCATCATCACAGTCCAAAGCATTCATAGGCCTACTAGGTTAGGCTACATCACGCTACTGTTCCATGCAAATGTGCACTCCACTGTCATTTTGACAGTTTGAAATTGAAATATCGTTTAAGGAAGACGGATGAGCATGGGCACAAAGTTTTGAGTGTGGTGATTTTTAGAAGAGTAGGCTTACAAAATATAGTATAGTAGCCTATAAGTCTTAGTTTACAAAAAGTCTGTCTACATTGTGCAATAAACCCACCATGCAGCAAATAAGCCAAACCTAACTACTTCAAAGCACAACCATAAGTCAACAAAATGTATAACCAAACGGTGTAGGCCTACCTTAAAACGCTGTCTTCGTCGCAGCAAATGTCTTTGTTTCTTGCAATTACATTTTAATCCACAGTTTAGGCTACACACCCAGCACTGCTCACATCAGAATCTTGTGTGGTAATTATTTTGTTCCATTTCTTCAGACATTACATAGGCTACATCCTAAATGTGCCATATATAAATATATGTATGATATACCATTATTTCGACTGTAAGGAGATATACCTCTAGTTCTAACAAACCAATGCCATCAAAACATGTACAACGTGTTTTCCTGCTTAGCTGCAGTTCACTTCCTTACCACTTGGTGGAGTATGTTCGTAACCCAAGTCAATAACCATAGAACAAGTGAATCTGCAGTGGCAGACTGTAAACTGTAACAGTCATGTGGAAATCGGAAAATAAATCACAACTGACTAATATTTCCGTTCCTTGGTAACCAATCTAAATACCACAGGTTCTTGAAATACTGAAAACGAAACTATGTTACTAAGATCTAGTAAACTTCCGCGATCTACGGTGTATGAACATTATCAGTAGAGAAGGGGTGTGGCCAATTTACTGTTTGACACCGTCACTGAGGTATTGCGGTCGGGTAAACGGTATATATACTGTTGAGTCAACCTCTTTTCAANCAAGAATTGACTTGTAGCAAGTTCACATTATCTTTGACGCTGGGCCAGCTGAGAATTTAAGGCGGTCGAACACTTTGGGGCCGGTGGAGAACATAATGCGGCTGTTGTAATATATTTCGCGGCCGCGGCCCACCGGGACAAGTCCCCGATCTCCCGATGGCCACTCCGCGCCTGGTCCCAAGATCAATGGCCATTAGCCCCCGTCCCTCAGTAGAGCCACTACATGACGCATTTTTACTGAATGAATGCAAGTGTGATTTTGATGTTAGCCCCCAAGGTAATAATATTCACCTGATATTATCCTAGATAACACTTGTCTTTATCTTTTTCTCTACTGCTCATGCTTTTTCACAGTAGGTGACAACATAACCATTTACTCAATTCCAGCTCCTTAACACCTCCCAATTGACCAAATGCTCTGTTTGGCTGGTACATAGGATAACTTAATATAGCCACTTACTAGCCAGACTGGTGGTTTGACTAGTAAGATTAACAGTCATATTGGCTGGTGATCAATAAAGTTTATTTAGGGGCCTGAATTCCAGCACACTATATCATAGCATTTTATTGGTGTTATGGTGTGAAAAAAAATATATATCTTCTACCATGAAAGTTTAATAAATTATGGTAGTTCAAAGCACTGTGAAGAGCAAGATAAACTATTTGCCAGATACACGGGATGTTAGGCTAAAATGCAGGAAATTGCATCTAAGAAAGGCAATTTTTTCTGGCGGAGGACCCCTATACCTCCTGCCTGAATGAAGTGTCTCATATCTTCCCCGTTGACATTTGGCAACCCTAGGTGTAGGGCAGACTATACAAAACAAAGCAGCCTCTCAGATGGGCCCGCCGGCAGCCCCGTTGCTTTGCCATGCCAAGTTGTTGCGCCGTGAATTGCCGCGCCGTGAATTGCCGCGCCGCGCCGCGATAAGTTGCTACTCAAAAGAAATTGTAAAGGTTGGCAGGTATGTGGATGGGTTTATCGTTACCTATTGTTTCTGATGGGGCGTTAATTGGTGTGGCACCCGGAACTCTTCCTCACTTCGACAAGGGGTAAGCTGTGTTTTTTTCCTCCGTGTCACAAACTATTTAATGATGTTTCTGTACTTTAATTTCTCTGTTATTTTATTGATCTTTGATGGGAAGATATTCTGTTACGTTTGTGTTGATATTTTCGTTGTAATTTTCGCTCAAAGTATGTACATTAGCGCCATTAATGTCCGCGATCGTTATGAAGTTAACAGGTGCTAACGAGCAGATTGGGAAGTAAATAAATGCTACTGGATCGAGGCCCCTCGTCATCTCTCCTGCCTCTTCAATCATCCAAAGACTGTTTAGTCTGTTATTTTAATGTAATGGTCGGTTCATGTCCGTTGCATTGACTTGACTTGTCATTGGGTCTGATTTTAAATGTGCCATATAGTTCAATGTGGGAGCAGGTTCACACACTAAATAAGACACTAAGGTCAAGCACAAGCAGATTTTTTGTTTTATTTTTCTCAGAGCAGAGTAGAGCAGATGTTTCAGGTTGCTGCCATCAGAGAGCAGTGACTTGACCTCAGTGTCTTATTTAGTGTACTCCCACATTGAACTCTACTTTTTGGACCCACGCACCTACTTATTTCTAAACATCTAGAGTGCAACAATACCCATGCCTCCTAATGTGCCATATAACCTGTATCTCGCCTATTGTGTGTGTGTGTGTGTGTGTGTGTGTGTGTGTGTGTGTGTGTGTGTGTGTGTGTGTGTGTGTGTGTGTGTGTGTGTGTGTGTGTGTGTGTGTGTGTGTGAGTGTTCGTGAATGTGTTCACGCAGATATAAGAAGTTGGGGTTGGGGTTGATGATCCACATGATGGTGATGGACCAGGACAGCTCTGGACCTCCTGACTGGCAGCTCCATCCTCAACCTCCCTTCCTGTCCTTCACACATGTGCAGGTAAGGCCAATTTTTAAAAACTCACTGCATTGTCTGAGGCAAAAGTAGGAGAAAAGGAGTGAGTGAGTGAGTGAGTGAGAACCCGGCCATTACATGTGATGTGACCCTTAAAGGGCGTGTGTGTGTCCTAGAACCAAGACAGTGGCAGTGTGTGTCTGTCTGTCTTTGGTTAAGGATATTTTTAAGATACTACCTTGTTGTGTTAACATTATTTTGCTATTTCTGACAGGCAGAGGCAGAGACAGGCAGAGGCAGTTTTCTGAAGGATGGTTAATGTCAGTACCAACATGTTGTGATGGAGGCTTCCACCTGAGCTGAACACAGAAACTTGCACACAGTGGTGAGTAAAACACTGAATCTGTTTTGTTCTGCACTAGACCAATAAGTATTTCATACAGTAATTCCTTTCTGTGCTGTGTTTATTTATTGAAAAAAAATGTGGATAGAGGATAATACAAAACACTGGCACTGTAGTGATCCCTGCACAGGCCAGAAGCTGTGTATCTCTTCAGCCTGGTGTTCTGCATTAAAATGATGGGTGTGATTTTTATGTAGTGTATTCTATGTATCCCTCTCGTGTGTGTGTGTGTGTGTGTGTGTGTGTGTGTGTGTGTGTGTGTGTGTGTGTGTGTGTGTGTGTGTGTGTGTGTGTGTTTGTGTGCATGCGTGCAGATGGAAGCAGTCGTTCCTGTTCAGCATTGATATGCCGGTAATGGGTTTGATGAGCCACAGCATGGTGATGGGCAATCAGCATCAGGACCAGGGCCGCTCACAAGGAGAACCTCCTGCCCTGCCTCTTCATCCTCAACCTCCAATCTTCCTGCTCTTCACACATGTGCAGGTGAGGACAACCTCTAAAATGCACACTTGACTTGAGGCAAAGGGGGGAGAATAGGCGTGCATGCATGCACGTGCACCAAACTTTAAGACAGTAGCAGTGTGTGGGGGGGCATGTGCACAAGCATATGCACGTGCTCATGTCATGTCCTTCTGTAGGTAGATAGGGGGTGGTTGTTTTTGTCTTAATTGTCATTCATAACATTAACATGCCTTTTTTTGACAGGCACAGAGCCAGTTTTCAGAGGGAGGGCTGATGACACCAGCAACTTCGGATCTGAACCTGATCAACCCAGCACCAACCACTGTGCCGCTCCTCCTCTGCCAACTGCACCACATGGCTCCACCATCTCAAAAAGGCACAGACACTACTCCACTTCCTGCGAAGGATGAGAGAAGAGCCGACCTCCCCACAACGGCACTCACCACCTTCTACAGGGGTGTCATTGAGAGCATCCTGACCAGCAGCCTCTCTGTCTGGCATGGCAGCCGTCAAGCTGAAGACTAGGGGTGCATCCCAATATGTGACCTTGCCTCCTCCACTTGTGCTTGTCTCCTCGTCCCGCCTTCTGGCCCCTCCTCCGTGGAGAAAACGATAAAGTTTCCCAGCTGTCAGCCTCGCCACAACAACTTTTGAGGGACTGTTTTTCTTTCACCATCCCAATTGCAAATGCAAAAGCTCAATTGTTAAGTCTTTTTCTCAAGATATTGAAATTTAATGCTGTTGTCAGTGATGTCATCATGACGAGAAGCGAGTGGAGGAGGCAAGTGGAGGAGGCAAGGTCCCATATTAAGATGCAC
The DNA here is from genome assembly GCF_034702125.1 of Engraulis encrasicolus. Classification (NCBI taxonomy): domain Eukaryota; kingdom Metazoa; phylum Chordata; class Actinopteri; order Clupeiformes; family Engraulidae; genus Engraulis; species Engraulis encrasicolus. The sequence continues at coordinate 40,822,180 of NC_085869.1, forward strand.
TCTAGAAGGTGAGGACTGCAGAAAAGAGAGTGGTGAGGACAGCAGAAAAGCTCATAAGATCACCCCTACCTGTTCTCCCTACTACCATCAGGGAAGCGCTAGCCCAGCATGCGGTGCTGCAAAAGCACACTGGGAAACGACTTCTTTCCACAAGCCATCAGACTCCTCAACGCACTGAAGAAAACCACATGAATAACCAAGGACACGGGAGAATATTCCATGAACACTTCTTTCACCATGCCACTTACACTTTACTCATCGCACCTTGTATACAGCATCTTCACACCACCTGTATGAACTCCTCCTGCCGTGTGTGTGTGTGTCCACTGTGTTTGTGTATTTATTGTCCATCAGTATGTTAATCTTATTATTGCACACTGTTTGGGTGTCTGTATTTATAGTATGTATCAGTCTGTATTTAATGCCAATGCCTTGTTTTTAGTTATTAGTTAAATGCACATTGGAGACTGGTCAAACACAATTTCAAACTTTGTGTTAACCCTCTTGTTGACTGTTCACACTTCATAGTGTAAAAGTAAACAGAAATAAATTCACATTTCATTCCTGTCTCGTTCACTTCTTTCAGCAATGTATGTGGCCTACATGCAGGGAAGCTGACAGGGGGGACAAAGGGGTCCGTTGACCTGGGCCCATTGAGACGAGGGGTCCAGGAATGGGTCCTCATTACATTGTATGTAGTCTATGTATTGAGTGGGGGGCCCTTTCAGATGACTTTGTCCTGAGCGCAGCCAAAGCTGTCAGCGGCCCTGTATGCACAAACACTGGTTATGATGGTAGGAAAAATTTTCTCTGTTTTCTGATGGCCTTTGAATTAAGACAGGCCAATCTGGAACCTCTCCTGGATAAAGAGGTAAGCTTCAATGGTGTGGTCACTCCTAAATCATAGACAGACATGGAGTATGGTAGGCCTATGGTAATGAAGAAATCGTTTTCTCCAATAAAACAAACAAATAGCCTATTGCTATTTCAAATACTATTTCATATTTTTTCACTAATATCTGCTCTTTTCAAGCTGGCCACATAGCCTGTGGTGAGGTGACACTAATTACTTCAAAAAGTCGGGAATGTGTTGCTGATGTACATCGTACAACTTTTCTAAGTAGCCTATATCATGTCTTACCAAGTGAACAACCTCGCCTAAAAGGGTTTTTGAATTATTATTTGTCGGGGTGTGTTAATATCCTGGAAAGGATAAATCTGTGGTTTAATCATATAGCTTACCCAGTGTTAACAGTAACCTCGATACACACAGCTAGGTGAGGTAATGCCAACGCATTGACAGTATATATTTAGGCAATATATACAGTATTTACTGTCAATGTGTCAACGTTGTGTTGAAATCAAAGCATTTTGGCGACCTGATACGTTATGACAAATCTGTGCATAGCGACACGAGTTCTAAACAGTAGGCTACAATGTCCGAGGTACGGGAAGACAAAGCAAAATACATATTGGGATTAGAAAACGTGTGATTTACCTCACTTTCTTACATAAATTGTTGAGAATATTATGTCAGTGGAATGTTCAGTGAAACGTTTCTCTGGAAGATAATTTGCACGGGATATCTTTGAAAACATGGAGCCTTCATCCGGAAATGGCCTTGAAAATGACATCATGCAGTATCCCTTCACGATTGGCCAATACGGCAAATGCCGGGAACGCCCATGGGCGTGCTTGCATTAAGGGTGGAACTGTTTTACTGCAGCTGGACCCTTCTCCACAAAGCTGCACGTATTGTGCTCAATTGTCCCTATAGAACAAGGGTATCTGAAATGTTAAACACATTGAACTGGTTATCAGTTAAAGACAGGTTACACTACACTCTTCTCTGCTTTGTACGGAGTGTGATTATGAAAAAGTGTCCAGCTACTTTATTTAATTTCTTTGTGTTTTCCAGTAGTACACACACATATTCCACTAGACACTCAGTAGAGGAAAGATTTTTGTTACCTGCGTACAAAACTGGAGCTGGACAAAGAACACTGCACTATAGAGGAATGCTGGCATGGAACTCCTTGCCCAATTTCTTGATTAAGGAAAACATTGATAAAAGCTTCAAAACTAAATTAAAACTGTTTTTGTTTATACAAAATACTTGACTTGTTTTTTGGTTTCTTATTGGATGTACTTTACTTTATTAACTTGCTCTGATGTAGGCCTACTTTCTTCGTTTGTGTTTGTGTTTTATTTCACTCTCTATTTATTTATAGGGTGAAAGCAGTATTAATAGGACCAACGTAACGTATGAGTGATAGGTTCTCATTTCCTCTTTTGAGTTTGTTTTGTTTTGTGTGTCTTGTGTTTTTGTCTTCTGTTGGGGTTTGTATTATTTGTAAAAGAAAAGAGAAAAATGTAAAATAATGTATGAATTTGTTTTGACCACAGGAAGAACAGTGCTTCTAATAGAAGATAACTGATGTGTTGTCAATAAAGCAATCAATCAATCAATCATGTGTCTACAGGAACCACTGAAGGACTACATTTCCAAGGAGACTGCTTGCGGATTCAGACTTAGCTGCAGAACAAACGAATATGCAACACCAAGCCATTCAATAAAAATAGAAAAAAAGCCAACTTGGTTGTTTATAACCAAAGACAGACAAAAAAACCTGAACTGTCTACAGTAGCTCTTTGGTAAAGCCAGTGTAGTGGCGTAAAACGCCTTGGCCTGTTTCCCCTACAACACTAGGTTAATGTAATACAGGCAGGGCTCTAAATTAACTTTTTCCACCACCAGCCAATTTGGCTAGTAGACATTTTTTCTTACTAGCCAAATGGAAGGTCAACTAGCCATTTTTTTCTCACCAAAATAAACCATGCGTTAATTATGTTGCTTTTAATTATTTTATTAAACTAGGCTATGTCCTCAACACAGATAAACAATATAAATATTATACTCAATATTATTTTTCATTCCATTTCCATATACTGCACAGACAGCCAAACACTAGCCTATTACCTCACACACCATCACCCAAACCTCATACAGTATAGGCCTACAACTCACACAAACACAGCATGCCTTCAACACTAATGTCACACACATACCAGACTTTCAACATACACTATAAACACACACACAACCAAACGCTGCAAAACCACATATCCCCTACACAGCATCACTTCACACACAGTGGGCCAAATACCATGGACAATGCACAGAAGGCAGGTGAAGGGGAAAAGAGATGGAGGAGAAGGAGACGGAGAGGAGGACAGGAGACACCCCCGCGCGCGCGCACACACACACACCTACACAGTGCGTGAATGATGTCTGCATTGTGTGTTTATGCTGCTGCTGCGTGACACCTTCAAGTTCCTCCAGGTCAAATTAATATTAGCTTTACTTACGATGCGCTTGGAATGACAATTACCGTTACGCTATGTCAACTAGATATCCAATAACACCACGGACACCATGCTTATTTTGTTACTTTCGTTACTAGTTTTTGTTATCTTTTTTTTCACTTACTCGTATATCCATGTCAAACTCGTGCAGGGTCTTTGCGATGGCGTGGGCGTTATTAGGAAACGACAACTCCATCGTTTGTAGTTGCGAGGACCTCGCAAATATCAGACGGCTTCTGACGGCAACAACACTGTTTTGACAATCAGCTGTCCTGTCCCTCCACTCCTCACGCCGCTTTCGCTCCACCAATTCTCTATGTCACAACAGTTACTCTGCTATTACTTGCATTCATCGACACATAACCGTGCTTTAACCACTGCCACATTATTTTTCATCTGACCAAAACCTACAAAACCAAAGTAATCCGCGCTAGTCCGCTCATTGAACATATTTTATCAACACTAGTTCCAGCGCGCGGGTATCAAACACGCAGCCAATGGATGTGAGGCTGCCTTATTGTGATTAACGGTCAGCCAATGGGTGTGGGCTACATCATGACGGTAGGACTAATGTTCATGGGTAATGTAGGCGACGTTTTAACGTTCATCAGACGGCAGCTACAGATCTGTGCGGGCAGCTGTTAAACGTTCAGTCGGGCGCGCGCTACCGGCCAATTTGGCTAGTGGATGATTTTTTCTACCAGCCAAAATGATTTTTCACCCGCATTTGGCGTGTTGGCGTGCGTTAATTTAGAGCCCTGAATACAGGGTAAATGCATTTGCTCAATGACTGGGACATGCCAATTAAACGAGAGAAGACAATGTACTGAAAAAATGATTTGAGACGGTAAGTGATCTAATATGCAGTGGATGCAATTGGCCACTAAGAGTCACTGCATATTCTTGGGTTTAGTTTAAAAAAAAAACGTAGTTACTTGATTTTTAATTACGTGAATATTGACCTACTAAGCTATTGTGTGTGTGTGTGTGTGTGTGTGTGTGTGTGTGTGTGTGTGTGTGTGTGTGTGTGTGTGTGTCACAGTTCTGCTATGCCAAGTTTTGATTCAATGCAACGCTTAGAACACTTAAAAGAATTTCAGGACACAGAATTTTTTTTCTTTTTTTAAAGTTTCTTTTCCCTTCAAATGTATGCAATTTTTAAAAATGGAAATAAATACGCTATGCCAGCCTGTGGTGTATGGACTAGCTGAGAGTTTCAGACTTCAGCCCAGTTGTCTCTTGAAAAAAAAAAAAAAATCTTATCTGCGTTTCTGTACCACAAAAAAAAAACATGAACCATCACACAAAGCCAAAGTCAATTTAATATCATAGCAAATAATACAGATGGAATGTAATACAAATAATAATACAACTCAGAAAAATAACATGTATTCTTTGGCATTTGATAATGATATCAAATAAAAAGCTGCTGTGAAAATTCAGTCTCTCTCCCTCTCATACACACGCACGCGCATGCAAAGACAAACACACGTGATATATGCACTCACACAGACCCACACCCTCTCTCAAACACGCTGAACACTGCCACTGCTGGCAATGGAGCCCATGATCCAGACCACACACCATCCCAGACCACAACCGGGTGCAGTGCCCCCAACTGAGCCTGGGTGAGCAATGCACTGAATGCCTTCCTCTGCATTCTAGCGACACTGCCTCATGCCTGCGCAGTAAGGCATTCCACTGACCCTGTTGGCAAGCCGAAGGAACTGCGGACCCAACTGCCCCTCGGAACCCCTAGCCAGGACATCAGGACTGGCCCCGCGGGTGACTACATCCGCCATGCCCACAGTACCCAGACTTCACCACCAATCTGAGACGTCAGCGGAGATCAATTTCTCCAAGAACGAAAGAAATGTGTCTTGACCAGAACTTGCTGGGAGACAAGAGTGAAAGAAGAAACACCAGAAGAGAGCTGTTAAGCCAAAGCTTCTACTCTATCCTACCCTACACTACGCTACTCTACTCTACCTGCAGTGGAGCTGGAGCCATGGTGTCTCTCTGAGGATAGTTGAGGTCAAGGCCAAGCTGAACCCTCTTGACCACAACGGTGACTGTCAAGTTGAAGATGTGCATAGCAGTGTTTGTGAGGATGGTTGAAGCCAAGGCCAAGCGGAACTCTCTTGACCACAACGATGACCGTGTCGTCGCCATCAAGGCCAAGATGTGCATAGCAGTGTCTGCAGCACGGATGAAGAACTACTTCCACAAGCACTGCCGAATGGAGGTCAAGAAGTGGCATCCAGACCATCTCGGTTGCAATATAGCGTGAAAGTGATGGATGCCAAAGCTTCCACGCAAACGGATGTTGGCAATATCCAGAGCAGCACTGACTGAGATTGGTGATGGATTCCAGGTGCTGTGAATATAGCAAACAACATTAGGCCAGTCCTGAAGACCTAACTGAAGTTCCAAGTGGCAGTGCGGCACAGAGTTCCTTCAGTGGCCAAGGAAGTCAGTAAAATACATTGCTAAACAAGCAAGAGACAACGTCACTAGAATGCAGAAGAAAACATTCAATGCCGTACTCACCCCAAAGTCAGCTGAGGGCACAACACCCAATTGCAGTCCAGAACAATGCACAGTCCAAGTCTAGAACACCACCACCAATAGTAGCAGCAGTCCACACACTCGAGTTACACACACACACACACACACACACACACACACACACACACACACACACACACACACACAAAAGCACGTTCTACATACACACACGTTCTACACACGCACACACAAGTTCTACATACTCACAAACGTTCTACACACACACACACACACACACACACTAGGGGTGGTACGGTTCACAAATGTCACGGTTCGGTCCATATCACGGTTTCAAGGTCACGGTTTTCGGTTTTGTACGGTTCTGTTTTTTTTTTTTTAAATAAAATGTATTATATAAAAATTAGAATGAAAATGTAAGCTTATCATGGGTATGTTGAATTTGACTTCATTTAACCCAACTGAAAGAGGAAAGATATCAATGATTTTAACATGCTTCCATTTAGTTCACAAAAAGGGAGAACTAAGTCCTAACTTTTAAGTTGAGAAATATTCAAATATTACATGCTATAACACATTTGACGTGTAAAAATAAAACAGCTACACTCCTGTAGGCAATGGGACCATTAGGTCAGTGCAGTATGACTATTTTGGTTAATGACACACTGAGAACGAATTGGACTTTTATTTTGATACCGCTTTCTGCGAGTTTTGCGCTTATGAATCAGTTGCTTCTATTTACTGTCAATGGTTGCTTCCTATCATGAAACTGCCGGCCGTGAGAAGCATAGAAGTAAAATCAGAAGTCAAATTCAATTTTAAGTGAACAAGTGATAGGGTTATGTTATGTTAAAATGTGAAAGTTAAGGTAACAAATAATTTTAAAAGATCGTTTTTTTAGAAGTGTATGCACAAGAATGTTTCACAAAACTCCTGTGAAGCTGAGCCTTTTAAAACAGTCAAATTTTATTTTTGTTATAGTGTTAAACATCAATGTTAACTAGGCAAGAGCACAAAATCCCCTTCCGTCCATCAGAGTGTAACTGGCTACATATAATTGGGCCTACAGTTGATTGCAGTTAAGGACAGCGCAGTGAATCTGATGGATATGTTCAATTATCTCGCATTTTGCCGTCCGGAATCCCCATTCAATGCCACGTGGATATAGCCTACACTAGGCTACTGTAACGTAAGTCATAGTCTACTTTGTTCTGCTAATCTGTCATTGTTTGTAAATTCATGTTCATTTAATTTAAAATGGTCAGCATAAAGGCTGGGAACAGTCACTTGCGCTAACGTGGAGAGAGAGGGGGAGAGGGTGACGCTGCTGACCGACCTGCACTTGCTTGTAGGCTACTGTAGCCTGTCAGCTGGCGCATGCTGTTACATTATGCCTTTCAGTTGGCTGATAGAAATCAGTCTTTCCACACTCAATATCCTACGTAGTCTTTGTGTTTTATGCTTGTAAAAGTAGTAGGATTTTAATAGCGTCGTCCGCCGGTGGTCACTATTTTTATTTATTTTTTTAAACCGTGGGCACCGTGCGGTTGCCCACTACCCCGTTCCGTGACATGCAAACCGTACGGTCCCGGTTTGCAACGCAAACCGTACCATGCCTACTGTACACACACACTCTCTCCTGTACACATGCACATTACACACACGCGCACATTCTACACACACGTTCTACTGTACACACGCACATTACACACACACGCACGCACACACGCACGCGCACACACTTTGCACTGGCCTACACTCTCCCTCAAACACTCAAACACATGCATGCTTTGTAATGATATAAACCAAAAATAAAAAGCTGCAGTGAATTTTCAGTCATTCAGTCCCTCACACACAGACGAATCAAACATCCACATCTTGTATTGTAGATAACAATAGAAATGAAAAACAAAACTTTGAGATCATACTGGTAATGAAACGTAATGGTAAAAAAAGTGTATGTCCAAGTTGACTGTTATAGCTCACCCGTCATGAGTGTAGATTGTAGATGAGGGAACATTCAGACTAAGGCATACATACACACACTGTCAGACAGTGAGACAGAGGAGAGCTGTATTGCTGGGAGGAGGAGAGCTGGATTGTTGGGAGGAGGAGAGCTGGATTGTTGGAAGGAGGAGAGCTGGGTTGCTTGGAGGAGAAGAGTTGGGTTGCTGGAAGGAGGGGGCTACTATAACAATTCTGGCTGGCCACTGCATCCCCTGGCTTGGTGGCAGGGTTACGGTATAGGGCCTGGGTCTTGAGCTTGATGGGCTCCTGCCCCAGAGGCCGGCTGCCTTTCAGGGTGGCTACCCTCTCGGCCAGGCCACAAAGGCTGGGGAAGAGCATGTAGTCATACATGACGGCGCACATAGCACCACAGATCATGGGACCCACCCTGTACACCTGCAGGAGGAGGGAAGAACAGAAACCATATTATAGTAACATGTGAGCTACAGAGACATTGGGGCAAGACAGAACAATCTTAACCCATTGGGCAGTCATGGGTGAGCGGTTAGGGCGTCAGACTTGCATCCCAGAGGTTGCCGGTTCGACTCCCGACCCGCCAGGTTGGTGGGGGGAGTAATCAACCAGTGCTCTCCCCCATCCTCCTCCATGACTGAGGTACCCTGAGCATGGTACCGTCCCACCGCACTGCTCCCCATGGGGCGCCACTGAGGGCTGCCCCCTTGCACGGGTGAGGCATAAATGCAATTTCGTTGTGTGCAGTGTGCAGTGTGCAGTGTTCACTTGTGTGCTTCTGAGTGCTGTGTCACAATGACAATGGGAGTTGGAGTTTCCCAAAGGGCTTTCACTTTCACGCTTTCACCTAAGGCACCTGCAACAAAGGGTGCTGAATGCCTGAGCCCTTTTTTAAGAAAAGCTACCCTCAGCCCATAAAAACCTAAATATCTCGGCTTCTGATGCACATAGTATTTAAATGCAACGTAGTGCATATTTTTAAGACTCCCATCTTTCATTATAAAGTGTTCATTAATCTCAAACAAACAGATTTTTAATAAAGTTGTCTCGAATCTCATGAGCCTGAATGCTGCGTAATGCAGCTCCAGGCACCAGGGCCAATGTTCCGCAACGCAACATCACGCATGAATGGGTTAAGATATGCAGTGCATGCCACATTCTGCAAAACATTAATATACAATGTATTAACTAATTTAATTGAATTCTTCACTAACAGTGCAGACCATATTGAATACTTCTTGATTCACCAACAGTGCAGATCACATACATCTATGTATGACCCAGAGGTCGCGTTAACCGACAAATGTCCGTCATTGACGGATTTTTTTGAAGGATGACGGAAAATTATGAAGCCTGTCCATCATTTTGACGGACCAACATTCAGGGTGATGATAAATAAATTACAAGTTTAAGTAGGCCTACACCTCTATCGAGTAGAGCAGATATGCATTTCAATTAGGCATAGTTATCATCAGCGCAGATAATTTCTTGCTACTATCGTCCGCCTCTCTCCCTCTCTCCCTGCCTCTTGTAGTCTACCATGCGCAGCAGCTGGGCTGTGCGGCTGGCTGCAGCAGAGCGCGCGCCTCTGCGCGTTCTCCAAATAATGAATTAAAATAAAGAAGACGTTGCCACCATACACGTGTGACTTCGATTAATTTAAGAATTAGAACTATTTGTAGACCTACTACATTTACCGACTATCTGATTTTCTGCCAATGACGAAGTTGTCCCTCCCTCATCTATCGTCCTTCATAAAAGCATTGTTTCATAACTCCTTGCTTGAAACAAACAAATAAGCGAATAGCATGTTTGCTAGCCAGAACCTTCACTCAAAGGCAACGCTGGTCTAAAACGGCTTCAGAACATAAACTAAATAATAAAAACGACGGCTATTCAAGACCCAAAATATTATCAGGTAACGCAACTTACAACTTGGCAAACGTTGCCAGTAACGGCTATCCTTCTCTCATTTCGATAGCTGGTTCACCCATGATTATTTTTATTTAGGCTATTTCAGACAACTTCAGACAACTACCGCGCTCCCAGAGCCAACATATCTAGCCGATGGGGCTACATGGGCTAGAGTGGCTGCCTTTACCGTCGCTGGCTTTTTTTCAACAAAGTTTTGCGAAATCTGATCGTCTTCCTGTTGTAGGCTTCAGTGCCTTTGTCGCCTGCCTCTCTGCAAGACGGCTTTCCTTTCCATCGTCCATGTGAAGCCCAACGCGAATATTATTTAACACTGCGCCTTTGTATTACAATCGGTGCATTAATCGGAGCAAAAGGAGTGACTGACAGCTGTTGGATAAAGCCCTGCACGCGTCTTTTAAAAAAGTGCTTGTGGTGACCATAGCGCTTGAACACTGAATCAGACGCGCGTCAGTGAGATATATCTGCAGCTTTTTTAACAGTGCAATGAGAGGGGCAGAGAGAGAAAGTGGACATCAAAATGGACTCTATCCTCAAAGTTGCAGAATGAATGTCGAGTGAAAGGGGATGTTCACAGCGGTTTACTCTCAATTGGTCGCAATTGCGCACGTGTTGTTCCTAGTGCGGGGTCGCGACCCCCCACGTTGAGAAACGAAGTGACGAATTTAAAAAAAGGGCGATGACGGAATTTTTTTGACCCTGTCCGTCAAAATGACGGACTGTGAAAAAGTCTAGCGCAACCTCTGGTATGACCTGAAAGTAGTTTACAAACAATGGGAGGGTATAAGCATGTTTTTAATGTATACATTTTTTCTTACCCAGTGGTTCATGAAGTTCTTCTTGAACAGAGCAGGGGTGAATGATCTGGCAGGGTTCATTTCAGCTCCAGTGTGGAACATCTGAAACAAATAGTGTTCATAGTTGAGTATTAGCTTTAATGTAAAAAAGTAAGGAAGCAAGATATTGTTGCGGCCTGGATGTAGAATAAGATTAGAAATAAGCATGTATGGGGCCCCAAATAGAACAGTTCAAGGGTGAGGGCAGGTTTGCACATTGAAAAAGATAGTAAGGTCAAGCAAAATGACTTTTTTGCTGATTGCAGAGTAGAGCAGACATTTCAGGGTTCTGCCTTCATTAGTTCGCAGGTGTCACAGAAATCAAGCTAAATCACACTAAAGGAAATTCTTGTGAAGGTACGTTTATGCACTGTGTGGAGCACAAAATCCCCTATGTTCAAACAGCTCTAATGGACCCCCTTTATATATTACTAACAGGCCTATGTAAAACCAAATGCCTCTGGGCCCCCTTGCACAGTGAGAATACAATTGACAAATATCAAATAATATATTAAATTACATTTGTCTGCTTTGATGGAAAATAAGTATTTGACCCCTATAGCCAATGAAGTACAAAGTACTAGTTGGAAAAGCCCTTGGGTCTTGAGCTTGATGAGCTTCCCATAGGTGTCCTGCTCCAGAGGCCGGCTGACTTTCAGGGTGGCTACCCTCTCGGCCAGGCCACAAATGCGGGGGAAGAGCCTGGAGGAGGAGGGAAGAACAGAAACCATATTATAGTTACATGTAAGTTGCAGAGACATTGGGGCAAGAGAGAACAATATTAAGACATGCAGTGCATGCCACCTTCTGCAACACACCAATACATAATGTAATAACTACAGAAATTTAATTCTACACTAACAGTGCAGACCACATTGAAAACTTCTTGACACCAACAGTGGAGACCACATAATTCTATATCTGACCTGAAAGTAGTTTACAAACATTGGGAGGGTATACACATGGTTTTAATGCATAATTTGTATATATTTTTTCTTACCCAGTGGTTTTTGAAGTTCCTCTTGAACACAGCAGGGGTGAAGGATCTGGCAGGGTTCATTTCAGCTCCAGTGTGGAACATCTGAAAAGAAAGCAAAGTGTTCATAGTTGAGTATTAGCTTTAATGTAAAAAAGTAAAGAAGCAATAAATTGTTGCAGGCTGGATGTAGAGAAATACGCATGTGTGTGGCCCCAAATAGAACAGTTAAAGGGTGAGCGCAGGTTCACACATTGAAAAAGTATTTGATCCCTTGCTAAATTTGTTGGTTTGTCAACTGATAAAAAACATGATCAATCTATAACTTTAATGGTATGCGCATTCTAACAGACAGAATATCAAAAAGAAAATCCGGAAAACCACATTAACGAATATCATATTAATTGCATTTGTCTTCTTTGGCTAGAGGGGTCAAGTACTTATTTTACCTCAATGAAATACAAAGTACTAATTGGAAAAGCCCTTGTTCTCTAGGACAGAGGTCAGACGTTTTGTTTAGTGGATGACAATGTTTGTGCACATAAAGGAATTTTGTCTTTTCTTTGCAGATCATCTCTAAATCATTAAGATTTAGTGGCTGTGGCTTGCCAAATGGGTGCTTCAGTTCCCTCCATACGAATACTTTAGGGCAGCGGTCCCCAACCACCGGGTCGCGGACCGGTACCGGTCCGTGGACTATTTGATACCGGGCCGCATGACATAAATTAATAAATAAATAAATAAAATCCAGAAGACATGCCTTTGTTATGAACTGCAGTACAGAACATCACCTATCTCAAATAGCCTATAACTTTTAGTATTGCCATATTAGTATTTGCATTACTAGACATAGCACAAGTATTTTAATTTTCAATAACAAGCAAACTGTTCTATGTGCCGTCCAATCACTTGTTGAATGTCAAATGAGCCAGAAGCATGCTGCGAGGCCGCGCCCACTATATCACTCCTGCAATGTAAACAGTGGATGTGTCATTTTAGAGTGTTGTTGTCTCCTCTGGCTCTTCTTTTTAAGGTTTTTGAACGTTGCGAAGCAAACTTTTGGGAGCTACTTTAGAAATCCACTTCTATCATTTGTTGCTATTTCAGTTTTGTGACAACAACGCTGTGTTACGAACGTAATTGCATTGCGAGACATGTCGTTGCAACTAATAACGACCAACGCTTGTTCCAGGAGCTCCTGAAAGTCAGCGTTGCGTTGCCTCTTTTTAAAATATTGCATTGGGTTTTTGACAGATAAATCTGGGCACTCAGAATCACACACTGGTTATGCAGCAGTCCACACAAACGCGACGCGAGGGCATGAGCTGAGTAGCAAACTTCAGCGGTATCAAATTCCAGCTTCCAACTATTCCCGTGTTGTTCGAAAAAACAATGACGACTGCTAGTTGGAAACAGTTGACCTTGAATTAATAGAAGCGCCACTTAGCCAGGAGACCTATAACCCAGTCATAATAGCCGTGAATTTCACTGCGCAAAATTGTCCTCAATGAAAATTAACATGGCCAGGGAGCGCACTTTCTCGCATGGTGAAAAATAGTAGCAGCCTAGTACGCAGTAGTTTTGGGTGATCATTCCTTGCACCACTAGCCCTATGACCTGGCTCCACAAATTAGTGGGGTAATTGTCAGTTTAATAGTCAAATGTTTAAATGTAGCCTGTTACACATTTTGAATGGAGTGAAGGAAAAAGATTAGGCCTTATTTTTAGACCCTATTAATACTATTATTATTAGGCATATTAATAATAACTATGATAACAAATAATAATAATAATTGACCTAGGCTAATGTGTATTGTTATTATTACTATTATTATTATAACGCGTGACTGGTCCGCGGGGGGAAAATGGGACTCAAACTGGTCCCTGGTGCTAAGAAGGTTGGGGAACCCTGCTTTAGGGTACATGTCTGGAGACGGTCTAGGCACAGTGGGTTTACATACAGTGTCTTAACTCGCCATCCAACCCGTGCCTGCAGTTCACCTAGTTCACCTGACAATATTACTGTAGGTTCTGAGAAGCCAATGTGGATTTAAATGAAATGTACAATAACCTGGGAGTCATGTCCTTCTAATTTCTTACAGCTTTGGCATTTAGGAGTCAGCCTCCACTAGCATCTTGCAAACGAAATTGCTTTACAGCAGTCGTGATCACAGCAATGCAGCCGGTCGACCAATCCAAACGCAGTGTTTGAAGCCACTGCGCTCCTCCACGCTCCTTGGTTGGCGCCACTTAGTGTTTTTTTTGTGTGTGTTTTGTTTTGTTTTGTTTCACATCCTGGAATGTCAAGACATTCATCTTTTTTTTTTGGATGTTCTTTTCTTTTTCTTTTCTGTTCTTTTTTTTTTAGAAGTTCATTCATGTCCATAACAAAAAGTTCATTCATGTCCATAACGTACTGGCGGATGGGTGATCCTCACAGGATACCGTCGTACAGTCCCTGTTGTCTCTGAATGTTCTGCGTGTGTCATGTCTATAGACTGTGGTGGTGTCTTGGGTGTTTTGGGTGATGCATGTGGTGTGTGTGTAACTGTATCAGTATCCTCCTTCTGTTGAGGTGTAGCTCTGACAGTACCCAGGGGCGCAGTTTGGGTGGCACAATCACTCTCAGACCCCACATGAGGCATCCTTGCTGCACAGTGAGTTCATGGCGGCGCTGGAGGTAGGGTGACAGTGAGTTCATGGCGGCGCTGGAGGTAGGGTGACAGTTCGTCAGTTCGTTGCAGTGGGAAAACGGCCAGTTGTGACCATCTCCATGACACGGGACAGGGTGGAGTCAGACATGGTGTGATGCTTGATCTCTGCGTTGCTGACTGGTAGTGTGTCCAACTGTGAAGTGTAGAACACCTCCACTGCACCTTGTGTCTCACTGGGTGCATGAGGGAGCGGTAACATCGACAGTCCATCAGAATTGGCATGTAGGGGCCCTTTACTGTACTCCATGTTGTAATTGTGAGCAGACAGCAGGAGCGCCCAGCGTTGCATGCGAGCTGCAGCCATGGATGGTTTACTTTTGACTGGACTGAGGATGGTTGTCAGCGGGCGATGGTCAGTGAGTAGAGTAAATGTATTGCCATACAGATACTGGTGGAACTTTCGTACTCCAAAGACAATCGATAACGCCTCCCTCTCGATCTGTGCGTAATTCTGTTCTGCTTTGCTGAGTGTTCTGGATGCATAAGCGATGGGTTTTTCTTCGCCATCCGGCATGATGTGAGACAGAACAGCTCCGACCCCATAGGGTGAAGCGTCGCAGGCAAGGCGGAGAGGCAGCTCAGGGTTGTAGTGTGTGAGCACCTCTTGTGACACTAGGAGTGTTTTGGCTTTCTGGAACGCTGATGCACATGCTGATGTCCACTGCCACTTCTTTTCTTTGTTCAGCAGTTCATTCAGTGGCTTAAGCACAGTGGAAAGGTCAGGGATGAAGCGTCCATAGTAGTTGAGCAGTCCTAGGAAAGAGCACAGTTGACTCACATCGCCTGGTGCTGGGGCGTCCATGATGGCGCGGACCTTCTCCGGTGACTTGGAGACCAGCGGCGTCGATGATGTGGTCCAGGTATTCCACGGACTCCTGGAAGAAGAGACATTTCTCTTTCTTGAGATGCAGGACGTATTCCTCTAACCTGCTGAGTACTGCATCCAGGGTTTTCAGATGTGACTGCTCGTCAGGATCACTGACAAGAATGTCGTCCAGGTAGTAGTGTGTGTTTGGCAGTCCGAGGAGCACCTGGTCCATGGCCTTTTGGAACAAGGCGGGCGATGACGCTACACCAAATGGCAAGCGGTTGAAGGTGAAGAGTCCTTTCTGCGTTGAGATGGTCAGCAGCTTCCTGGAGCTCTCTTCCACTTCCATCTGCAGGTATGCATTGGAAAGATCCAGCTTACTGAAGCGTTGACCACCAGCGAGGGAAGCGAACAAGTCCTCAATGCGTGGAATAGGGTACTTGTCGATGCACAGAGCTTGGTTGAGGGTGACTTTGAAGTCCCCGCAGAGTCTCACGGCGCCGTCCTTTTTACTCACGGGCACCACTGGCGTCACTGTGTGCGACAGGTGAGATGACACCCAGCTCAGTAAGACGTTTCAGCTCGGCTTCCACTCGCGGTCGGAGGGCATATGACGCATTGCGTGGCTGGCCGAATTTGGGGACACTGTTTGGTCTGAGAGTGAGCTTGGCTTTCACTCCCTTCATGGTGCCTAACTGATCGGAGAAAACAGCTGAATGTCTCTTTAACACAGTCTCTAAGCTGTCTGTCTGTGTGTGCTCAATAGCATGTACTGTCTTTAAGTCTCTCCAATTCAGTTGGATGGCCCTCAGCCACTCCCTGCCAAACAATGGTGGAGCATCCACCTTCACCACATACAATGGCAAGACAGCCTGTTGCTTGTTCAGTGCCACTTTAACTCTAATGAGTCCTTCTGGTGCCAAAGCCTCTCCTGTGTATGTCTAACACAATGTCAGTGGGTTGCAGTTTTAATTTGTGCAGTTTTCTTTTGTACAGTTCATAAGGAATCAATGACACTGCAGCCCCTGTATCCAATTCCATCTCTAATTTTTTCCCGTTGACTACTGCACTACTGTTATGCGTGAATATTTCCCTTTTTCTGACACTGCATACAGTCCCAAGTCATTGTCACTCTCCGATTTCGTGCATTCACTTTCACTCGCATCTACGTGATGTATCCTTTTCTTTCTGTCTCTCTCTCTGCGTTTGTGTGTGTGGCTTTTCCGTTCAGGCTTTCCCCCTCTGTGTTGTTAACGTTCTGTTTCGTGACTGCTTTTCCCCCTACACATTCGTTTGGTGTGGCCTTTCCTCCCCCACTGGTGACAATCGCGGTCTTTGTACCAGCAGTGATCATCACTGTGATTTCCCTTTCCACAGCGGCGGCACTTTTCACTTTGCGACAACACTGCGTGCACTTTCAGGGAATTACTCAGCTGCTGTACGTCGCGTGCTGCTGTTTCTGCTGACACTGAGGATAAGCTCACGTTCAAGAAAGCAGTGGAAATAGCAGTCAAGAGACGTTGCTGCACAGCTTAGCACTTTAATCCACACACAAAACGATCTCTCAGAGCATCCTCTAGGTAAGCTCCGAATTCACAGTGTTCTGATAGCTTCTTTAGCACCGCTACATATTGTGCTATTGCTTCACCTTCCCCCTCGTTACGCTTGTGAAATCTAAACCTTTCGGCGATAACAAGCGGTTTCGGTGTAAAGTGATCCTTCAGCACAGTCACAACTTCATAAGTTTTAGAGCCAGGTGTCACGGGAGCCACTAAACTACGAAGCAGTCCATACGTTTTTGATCCCATAACACTGAACAGTATTGAAACTTTCTTAGCCTCGGGGATGTCGTTAGCCACCACATAATGCTCAAAACACTCGATATACGTTGCCCATTGCTCACCAGACTCATCGAAAGTGTCCATATGTCCATATATTCCAGCCATCCTATGTCTGTGTGATGACTTGTACCGTAGAAGATGAACTCGAAACAATTGATGATGCCGTTGAATCAGTTGCATTAGCTGTTCGAGACATCAGCTGTTGACGGTTGGCTCATAGCTGGTTAGCAGAATGGCTTATGCAAGTACGCGGGTGTTCATTTCGGTCTAACTCACTAAGTTTAACTAAACGTTCACCGTCATTCAGTGAAAACGACTCGTTTTCGAAATACACGACTCGTGGCCAATTTATGTTGTGTCGCTCCTATTTAGTACCTTCTTGTAATCAATATTACCGGACACATAGAGCAACACGGACCACTTCTTACTGGTTCAATGGTGGTTTATTATCAAACTAACCGTTGCCTAGGTTACATAGAATGCCCTAGTGGCAGTATGCCCTCGCGTGGTAATACTTGGTATGGCCATACATAACAGACAGTACTACCCGGAAAAAGTCTAGATTTTTGTCTCTCGTAATACCCATAGACCCTCTCTGGTCTAGGCCACTTCATGACCTTAATGTGCTTCCCATAGGGGAAGAACATTAGACTAGAGGTGACCCCACCCCTTTTTTCATGACAATCCTGGCAGCCATTATTTGGAGGTAGACCTGAGAAATGTAAATGAATGGAAAAGGTGGCTCATCTGTGTCAAAGTCAAATTGCTTAAAGATGTCCTTTCATCGTTATTGCATTAATACTGCCGTGTCCCCCATTGTTATTGAATGCGTTACGCGTTGGTCCTGTTTCCAAAAAAACTTTGCTTTGTTTCAAGCCGTTTTTGCAAGCCATCAAGGTGCCTTGTGGACAAACGAGAGGGTTTTCCAGGTTTCTCTTGGATATCCGTCTCTGATTGGCTCCCTCCCCCTGCTCTGCATAGACATTCTAAAGGTTATAGACTCGCCACTTCCCCGGGTGGTACTGCACTATAGGTGCGCCAACGGAGGTGTGCAGGCACCTTTCAAAAGGAGCGAGTAAAACTGTTTTTTATCGGAAGTTGGCCTTTAATAATGTGAAAATTCCCATCAACACACTATACAAGGATAATGGTTTAAGTGTTTTGCTAAATATCTACACAATTAATATTAAGTGATCTTAAATCATATGAGTCGATAAAGTACATTTTAAGTAGATATTTAGCCTGACATTTCACCTCTGGCCCTTGATTATTGTGTCACTTCATATTCACAGTTTTAGTCCAGTTTTGGACAGAGATGGGAGTGTTCTCCATTGATTTGCATTGACAGAAGGTACCTACACTAGTTTGGAGTCTGATTGACTGATATGGTGCTGGTGACCATTTACCATCTTGAGCTTGATGGGCTCCCCACAGGTGTCCTGCTCCAGAGGCCGGCTGCCTTTCAGGGTGGCTACCCTCTCGGCCAGGCCACAAATGCTGGGGAAGAGCATGAAGTCATACATGACGGCGCCCATAGCACCACAGATCATGGGACCCACCCAGTACACCTGCAGGAGGAGGGAAGAACAGAAACCATATTATAGTTACATGTAAGCAGCAGAGACATCGGAGCAAACAGAATAATCTTAAGACACGCAGTGCATGGTGCATTCTGCAAAACATCAATACACAATGTAATAACTAATTTAATTGAATACTTCTTGACACACTAACAGTGCAGACCACATACATCTATATATGACCTGAAAGTAGTTTACATACAATACATACAGTAGTTTATATACAAAATGTATATATTTTTTCTTACCCAGTGGTTCATGAAGTTCCTCTTGAACATAGCAGGGGTGAAGGATCTGGCAGGGTTCATTTCAGCTCCAGTGTGGAACATCTGAAACAAATAGTGTTCATAGTTGAGCATTAGCTTTAATGTAAAAAGTAAGGAAGCAAGATATTGTTGCAGCCTGGATGTAGAATAAGATTAGAAACAAGCACAGGTGTGGCCCATCTTTAATTCAGTTGACAAGTTGATTGGAAGTGTCTACCTAGTCTGTGGGACCAGAACTTAATAGTTGACAGGGGATCAAATACTTCTTCCCCTCAATTAAAAAGAAATCAATTCATATATAATCTTAGAAGTTATTTTCTGCATTTTCTTTTTGATATTCGGTCTCTGCATGTTAGAATACACCTACCATTAAAATGATAGACTATTCATGTCTTTATTAGAACGGCAAACCAACAACAAAATCAGCAAGAGATGAAATGCTCATTATTCTTACTGTACCTGGTGACTCAGTCCAACGTCCCTAATATCGAGTCCTGTGAGACCAGTTGGCGGCTAACTGGTCTCATAGGACTCAATGTTAACTGCTAGCTTAGAGGTAAAATTTGCACTGCCATACTCGGAGAACGATTGAAAGTACAGGAGAAAGGTGAAAATCAATCATTTAACTCAAGAAGTAGTGTAAAATAAGCTTATTTCCAAAAATGGGACAGTATCACTTTAACATAATTGTTACATTGTCTTTTTACTCACAATACGTAGCAATAAACGCTGTTAATCACAGCAAGCCTGTGTCCAGACATGGACCACCGCGACACCTCCCACTCGGTCTTGGCATGGCGCGCACCCATCAGGCGAGCTGGTTGCAGGCAACTTGTTCCTCGAGGTCGATGAGCCGTCGTACATCCCGATAAAATGTGGTACCTTGTGGGTCCCCAGGACTTTAGGTTGGCTTTGGAATCTTCACCTGAGCACATCCACTTGGGGGGAATTTCATATGGACATCCCAGACAATGCCTTTGGAGTGGTCACATTGACCATTCTTGCGAGCTTGAATTGCTCATCAATGCATTTTGGTCGCAGAACCACACTACATCTGCAACTGCAACATTTCTTCTTGAAGTGTGCCGCCCTTCATATGTTATTTCTGAGCGCTGCCCACCCTACACTGGGCTGTCTTGATTGTGTTAGTTGGCTTGTTCATAGGTCTCTTTTTCGCCCCTTGAGTGCACACATGTCCCTCTGTGGCGATGGTTAGAATTAGTTTGTCAGTGTGAGCAAAGTACACATGCATACTGTACACATACACACACATGAAACTGTGTGTATGATGGTGGTGGGGGGCTTGAATAGGGCAGATATATTAGTCTTTGACAGTTGGGGTTGCTGGTGACGGGGCGTGGGGAAGTTTGTAGGAGGAGAGCTGGATTGCTGGGAGGAGAAGATCTGGATTGTTGGAAGCAGGGGGCTACTATAATAAGTCTGATTGGCCACTGCTTCTCCTGACTTGGTGGCAGGGTTACGGTATAGGGATTGGATCTTGAGCTTGATAAGCTCCCCACAAGGGTTCTGCTCTGGAGGCCGGCAGCCTTTCAGAGTGGCTACCCTGTCGGCCAGGCTGCACATGCGAGGGAAGAGCATGAAGTCGTACATGACGGCGCCCATAGCACCACAGATCATGGGACCCACCCAGAATGCCTGCATGAGGAGGGAAGAACAGAAACCATATTATACTGTAGTTACATGAAAGATGCAGAGACATCGGAGCAAGACAGAACAATCTTAAAGGGACAAAATGTAGCACTACATAGTTTGTGTAGATTTTGAGACAGGCATGACACGGGCACCGTGCAGTAATGAAAAAAATGCTGTTTAACCAAGTTCACTGTGAGACAATTCTTACAGCATTCTGTGATGAAAAACAGTGTTCACAGGTGGAAGATAGACACAGAGGCAGAGATTTGTCAATCATGTTCAGAGTTTACTGAGGATACTCAGGTCATTACAACGATACAGCTTAATCAGTCCCATCATCAGAGAAAGGCACATTTCTGTCCTTTAAGTGTCTGTAAGGTAGTTTTATTGAACTTGTCTTGTCAGTTTTGATTGGCTGTCCTGATCGGGTGATTCTGACAGAAGCTACAGAGTCAGAGACTTTCATGATACATTTGTAACATACCTTAACAATGGCTTAGTGTGTCTGAACATACTCTGCAGCCTCTCTGTTCTGTTTGTATCAAAAGAGGAATGTTCTTGGGTCTCCCGATAAGGGCACACAAGCTAATGGTCTTGCTAGTATATATTCTATATTCCTACAATGCCAGCAGTTGATACAAATGTGAATATATATCTGGCAGTATGTAAAGCAAATTTTTCTTATGAGCAGTACGACAATCGTTTGGGTTGCTCAGTCAAAAGTTACATTCGTAGTTCTCTGACAGCGAACCGTGAAAGCGGTTGCGAGAGTCATCGTTCACTTCAATTAACTCAAATAAGCATCGGCTGACACGGGACAGTGATTAATTTAACTTTTAATCCTACATATTGGCCTTTTAAGACATGCAGTGCATTGCACATTCAAAGGAAAGGTTATCACATATTTTTTTTCCTTACCCAGTGGTTCATGAAATTCCTCTTGAACATGGCAGGGGTGAAGGATCTGGCAGGGTTAATTTCAGCTCCAGTGTAGAACATCTGAAACAAATAGTGTTCATAGTTGAGTTTTAGATTTAATGTAAAGAAATAAGGAAGCAATAAATTGTTGCGGCCTGAATGTGTTCTATTTGGATGTGGCTTGTTCTATTTGGGGCCACACATATGATTATTACCTCCGCCAGGAGGTTATGTGATCGCCTGGGTTTCTGTGTGTGTGTGTTGTCTGTGTTTGTTAGTTCGCTGCTATTCCACTGCCTGCCACAAGGTGCGCACGGTGAGCACTGAGCAGAGGCGTGTCTGCGCCTTTCTCAGCAAGGAACAGGGGAGAGACTGCCGCCAGCTCCAACACCAAGTGCATTTCACCTAAAAAGTTGTTCATCTGCAGGCAGCCTTCATCCGCAGGCGGTAATCAGTCCCGTCAAATGAATTACCACCGCTACCAAAATTATTCAATTTGTGATGTGTGGCCTAGACTAGGCCTATGTTATCATTGCTGTTGCGAGAAGGACAGTGACCACCCCCGCAGATCGCTTGGTTCACAATGGTGTCGAATTAATTACGTTGTCAAAAAATATGGAATATGTGATCGTGTACGTTCACAATGTTGTTGTGGACTGTGACTTAGGTTCACAATCCTGTCGAATTAATTAGGCTACCGTTGCCAAAATAATTTATGACTCTAGGCCTACGTTCACAATGCTGGTGAAATTCATTACATCCCCTTCGCTACATTTAAAAATAACCCCAAGTTGTTTGCGAGATGGACAGGGATCAGAAAGTCCGACAGCATGCATAATGGCCGAGCACGGGCAAATATTGAACACGGGTGAGCCTGCGCCATTCTAAACGGTTCCTAAGGAACAGGGTGGGACTGTCTCCTTTGACGCCAGCTCCCACACCAGTGCTGCTATCAACCTAAAAAGTTGCTCATCAGCAGGCAGCCTATAACCTGCTACACCTTCGTTGAAGTTAACAAACAATCATGTAAAATCAATCCGCTGCCTAAAATGTGTGAAGTGGAAGTGAATTGTTGCGAGATGGACAGTGACCACCGCAGATTTGGTTGACAATGTCGAATTAATTGGGTACCATCGCCAAAAATATGGAATTTATGGCTGTGTAAGTTCACAATGCTGGTCAAACACCCCCTTCATTAAATTTAAAATCAAGCCCAGTTGCGAGATAGACCACAAATTCCGACAGCAATGCCTGTGGACTGATTAACGGTGAATAGTGATTTGAGGAATGGGGGGAAGCAAATGCCGCTTCAACCGACAGCGCCAAGACCAACCAGTGGCCCATGAGAACGATGCATATACCATCGTAGGCAAAAAAAAGAGGCCTTACCCTTCTGTAGTTGTTTCAGTTTTGTTGGTCAAAATCATTACATTCCCTTCATTAATTAGGCTCTATCAGCGCGTGATCACAAGTTTTCAAAGCAGGTAGATTTTGCAAATGACTGAACTGACATGAATGTGTCATTTTGAAAGTTCTGAAAGGAATATACTCGTTCATATTGGAAAAGTGATTATTTTTGTCAATTATCTAATTATGCCATGCCTGGCGGAGGTATGTGATCTCGGAGCACTTTTCTAGTTTCTCAATGGTGAGAGCAGGTTCGCACTTTGAAAAAGTATTTGATAGCTGAATTTGTTTGTCAACTGATAGACATAATCAGTTTATAACTTTAATGGTAGGTGCATTCTAACACAGAGACAAAATATCAGAGAGAGAGAGAGAGAGAGAGAGAGAGAGAGAGAGAGAGAGAGAGAGAGAGAGAGAGAGAGAGAGAGAGAGAGCGCGAGAGCGAGAGCGAGAGAGCGCGAGCTTCATCTGAATACAATGTGACACTGGAAGTAGAGTATTTAAGGGAATTCTCTTAGGTTAGATAGATTAAAAAGCCTATGTAACATTTGTGTTAACGTTACTCACACAACGCAGCGAGTATGGATGGAGGCTGGCTGGCTCTTGCTTCCCCTGGCTGGGCAGCAGGCTTATAGGGCCTGGGTACTGAGCTTGATGAGGCTCCCTGCAGGTGTGCTGCTGGTTCATCTCCAGGGGCCGGCTGCGTTTCAGGGTGCTGGGGAAGAGCATGAAGTTGTACATACGCCCACAGCGCCACAGATCATGAAACCTGCCTAGTACACCTGCACGAGCCATATTATAGTTACATGTAAGTTTCAGATACATTGGAGCAAGACAGAACAATCTTGAGACATGCAGTGCATGGCACATTCTGCAAAACACCAATAAATAACGTAATGACTGATGTAACTGAATACTTCTTGACACACTAACAGTCCCTAACACTGCACAATTTTAATGCATAAATTGTAGATATTTTTTCTAACCCAGTGGTTCATGAAGTTCCTCTTGAACATAACAGGTGTGAAGGATCTGGTGGGGTTCATTTCAGCTCCAGTGAAGAGCATCTGAAAGAAACAAAGAGAGTTCAGAGTTGAATATTAGCTTGAATGTAAAAACAAGATATTTCAGAGAGCAGGTTTCCACACTGAAAAGGTCTAATGTCAAGCACAAGATTTTTTTCCTGAAAGCAGAGTAGAGCAGAGATTTCAGGGTTCTGCCTTCATCGGTGCACAGATGAAGGCAAAACCCTGAAACGTGCGCTCTACTCTGCTCCAGAGTTATGGACTCGAGTCATGTGACTGGGACTCAAGTCCAACTCGAGTCGTTAATATGATAACTTGACAAAATGTCAAAAGACTTGTGACTTGACTTGGGCTTGATCAATAGTCTCTACTTGGACTTGGGCCTCATGACATTGCACAAAGACTTGCCCCTTCCCATGATGCTTCCCGTTAGAAATATTTTATCTATCCAGTTCAACAAAATCAGAGCATTTTCTACAGTTGATTTCATAGCGCAGTCAGTGCAAGCGGCCAGCAGCAGCTTCATTTGCAACGTTCTGTCTTTGAATGCCCACAGCACTTCAGCACGGCGTGCACATTTTAGCAAAGTTTAAGAGTTTAGATACATTCAGCACTGTTGCCAACACGTGCAGCAGTTTGGGCATTCTTTAAGTAGACAGACCAAAACAATTGTATGGTCACAGATCTTTGAATAATTGTATGGTTGTCATTTTCAATGGGGTTTTATTTCTGGAGAGTTAAAATGTCCCTACCAAAGCCATACAATCAGCAAGGTTTGAAATACTTATTCTCACTGTACAGGTACCTGGTGGGCCCTGGTGACTCAGTCCAACATTGTCCCCCTATTTTGACACACTTCTTTATAAACCATGAGAAAAGAAGAAGCAATGTGAGTGTGTGTGTGTGCAACTGAGTGATACTCACTCCCATGAGGTGTGCCATGGTGACAGAGAAGCCCATGCGGAGCCCATGCGGAGCCCATGCGGAGCCCATGCGGAGCCCATGCGGAGCCCATGCGTCGGTTCCTCCTGTCATCCACCACAAAGATGCAGCATATGCCCATGCCAAGCTGGAGCTATACACGGAGGGAGGGAGGAGGGTGGCTACCCTCTCTGCCAGGCCACACATGCGGGGGAAGAGCATGAAGTCATATATGATGGTGCCCATAGCACCACAGATCATGGGACCCACCCACTACACCTGCATGAGGAGTGAAGAACAGAAACCATATTCTGGTTACATTCGAGCTGCAGAGACATTGGAGCAAGACAGAACAGCCTTAAGACATGCAGTAGCCTACATGGCACATTCTGCAAAACATCAATGCTGTATCATACTGTAAAACTAATTTAATTGGAATTCTTCTTCACACACCAACAGTGCAGACCACATTGAAAACTTCTTGACACAACAAACAATGCAGACTACATCATTCTATATCTGACCTGAAAGTAGTTTACAAACAGTGGGAGGGTATACGCACGTTTTAATGCATAATTTGCATATCTTTTTTCTTACCCAGTGGTTTATGACGTTCCTCTTGAACACAGCAGGGGTGAAGGATCTGGCAGGGTTCATTTCAGCTCCAGTGTGGAACATCTGAAACATAGTGTTCATAGTTGAGTATTAGCTTTTTTTAAGTGAAAAAGTAGGGAAGCAAGATATTGTTGCGGCCTGGATGTAAAGAAATAAGCATGTGTGTCGACCCAAATGTAACAGTTTAAGGGTGAGAGCAGGTTCGCGCACTGAAAAAAAGTGTTTCAACCCTTGCTGAATTTGTTGGTTTGTCAACTGCTAAAGACATGATCAGTCTATAACTTTAAAATGGTAGGTGCATTCTAAAACAGACAGAATTTCAAAAAAGAAAATCTGGAAAACAATATTAAAGACTATCATATTAATTACATTTGTCTTCTTTGGCTAGAGGGGTCCAATCCAGGGGCCGGCTGCCTTTCAGGGTGCGGGGGAAGAGCATGAAGTCGTACATGATGGGGCCCACAGCGCCACAGATCATGAAACCTGCCTAGTACACCTGCACGAGGAGGGAAGAACAGAAACCATATTATAGTTACATGTGAGCTGCAGAGACATTGGAGCAAGACAGAACAATCTTAAGACATGCAGTGCATGGCACATTCTGCAAAACACCAATAAATAATGTAATGACTGATTTAACGGAATACTTCTTGACACACTAGCAGTCCCTAACACTGCACAATTTTAATGCATAAATTGTAGATATTTTTCTAACCCAGTGGTTCATGAAGTTCCTCTTGAACATAACAGGGGTGAAGGTTCTGGTGGGGTTCATTTCAGCTACAGAGTAGAACATCTGAAAGAAAGACAGAGTTCAGAGTTGAATATTAGCTTGAATGCAAAAAAAACTTTGAAGAAGACAGTAATGTCAAGCACAAAGTTTTTTTCCTGAAAGCAGAGTAGAGCAGAGATTTCAGGGTTCTGCCTTCATCGGTGCACAGGTGAGCACACACAGCACCGATGAAGGCAAAACCCTGAAACGTGTGCTCTACTCTGCTCCAGAGTAATGGAATCGAGTCATGTGACTGGGACTCAAGTCCAACTCGAGTCGTTAATATGATAACTTGACAAAATGTCAAAAGACTTGTGACGTGACTCGACTTGGACTTGGGCCTCATGACATTGCACAAAGACTTGCCCCTTCCCATGATGCTTCCCGTTAGAAATATTTAATCTATCCAGTTCAACAAAATCGGAGCATTTTCTACAGTTGATTTCATAGTGCAGACAGTGCAAGCATAGACCAAAATAATTTTATGGTCACATATCTTTCAGATCTTTGAATAATTTTATGGTTGTCATTTTCAATGGCGTTTTATATCTGGTCAGTTAGAATGTCCATGCCAAAGCTGAGCACAGGGTTCCCACTGGTGCTTGAATTCCTTGAAAATGCTTGAATTTCAATTAAGTGTTTTCAAGCTTGTGAAAGTGCTTGAATGTTTGGTGAAGTGCTTGAAATGTGTGTCAAGTCAAACTCAGTAAGCCAAATAATAGAAATAAATTGTTCAGGTACATCAGAAATCTGTGGGAGTGAAATGTCAGATTGGATTATCCATTCGACAACCTACAATCGATTCGAATGCAGGAAATTGCATCTTAAAAACACAACATTTTTTGGACACACCCCTTCCCGCGACCTACTTAAAGGTGCTGGAATGCCATTTTATAATCGATTGCTTGAGTGCTCTATTGGAGTCAATGTAAAGGTGGGGGGCTGCAGTCTTGAATACCCAAATGCTCCGTTCAGCACCAAATGTCAAAATTGTGATGAGAACATCTCTACTTCACCCCAGAAGTCACACAAACAGGGCTTAATGTCTAAAATAGCGAACCACCACTTTAAAAGACAAATGTTACATTGACTTTTTACTCACCCCACACATCCAGTGCAGCGAGGACTTATGGAGGTTCTCAGAGAGTCCGTGCCCAGACACCACCTGCAGCAACACTTCCCACTCGATCTTGGAATGGCGTGACACAGGAAGATCGCACCCATCAGGCCAGCTGGTTTCTGCTAACTTGGACGAAGAGTAGTCGCATATCCTGATGCAGTGTGGTACCTTGCGGGACCCAGGACTTTTTGGTTTGCTTTCGAATCTTCACTTGAGCACATCTACTTGGAGGGCATTTCACACGGACATCCTGGACAATGCCTTTGGACTTGTCACGCTGACCACTCTTGCGAAGTTGAATTGTCCCCGTAATGCATTTTGGTGGCAGAGCCACACTACATCTCCAACAGCAACATTTGTTCTTGCAGCGTGCCACTTGCTGTGGATGAACAGGTTCGGGCCTGTAAGTTGGCTCCAGGACTTCAGAACTGGCTGACTTGTGTTGGCATTTCTTGCAGTCTTTTGAGGGGGTGGGTGGTGTTGTCGACTGTTTTGAAATCTCCACAGCCCTGTCCAGGAAATTGACACTCTCCCCCTCGCCGACAGTGACTGTCCCCATTCCCCCTCCCAACACTCAGGAGTCCCACAGCTGTTCCCCATGTCAATGCAACTGCCCTGGCTAACTCACCCAGACCGCCAAAGTGCCCTTCAGCCAACAGCTCCTGCACTGCTGCCACTGCTGGAGGCGCAGCCCCGAACATGAACCACGCACCGTTCTGAATCGCACCTGGGTGCCGTGCCCTCGGCTGAGCCCAGGCGAGCACTGCAGTGAATACCCTCCTCCACACTCCAGCAACACCGCCCCTGTCTACGCAGTAAGGCATTCCACTGACCCTGTTGGGCCACCCTCCCCAAGGAAGTCGAAGGAACAGAAGACCAGACCACCACTCTGAACCCGCAGCCAGGACATCAGGACCAGCCCCCCGGGGACTATGCCCACAGTACCCAGAATTAATCACCAATCTCTTGTCCAAGAAGATAAAAGAAATGTGCTTCGGCCAGAACTTGCTGAGAGACAGTGAGAGAACCACTCACCAGAAGAGAGCTGTTAAGCCAAGCGTCTACCTCTCTACACTACTCTAATAGTACTGTGCTGTACCTGCGGTGGAGCTGTAGGCACGGTGTCATCGTGAGGTCAAGGGCAAGCTGAACCCTCTTGACCACAAGGGTTGCCCCAGTCAAGGCAAAGATTTGCGGAGCAGTCTTTGAAGCACAGCTGAAGAACTACTTCCAAAAGGACTGCCAAGGTCAAGAAGTGGCATCAACAGGTAGATAGCCAGACCATCTCGGGTGCCATACAGCATGAAAGTTATGGATGCCAAATCCCCTACGGAAACGGAGTTGGAAAAGTCCAGAGGAGCAATGACTGATATTGGTGATGGATTCCAGGTGCTGTGAACATAGCAGATATCAGGCCAGTGCTGAAGACCTTACTGAAGTTCCAAATGGCAATGTGGTGTGCAGTTCCCTCAGTAGCTAGCAAAGTCAGTAAAAAAGACATTACTACACAAGTAGGAGACAATGTCACTAGAAATGCAGAAGAACACATTCACTGCAGTACTTTCCTGAAGTCAGCTGAAGGCCAAACACCAAACTGCAGTCCAGGACAACACACAGTCTAAGTTCAGAACTCCCCCACCCACAATAGTAGCAGTACAAGAGCTATTGGATAAAAGGTGCTTCAGGAGTCTAAGACGGCTGGGCGGGACAGTTGCATGGACATAAAGAGTGGCTAAAGTCTCCTGAATGTCAAGTGGGGAGATGAAGCATAACTTATTTTTTCTGGTTTTTTTTTTTCTCCAAGCTTTATCCTCCAGGCCCCTATGTGAAGTGTTTTCTCTGTGCTGGGTTGTAATGTGACCGGAGTCTTTGCATCTTGGTCACTGGCAGCAGGAGGTTGTCCACTGGTCAGTTGCATCACTGGTAGACAGCTCATTTTTGCAGCCGGGATGCACTGGCAGTCGTCAGTTTCCAATGGTGCTTTGGTTTTTCACTGTCAAGTGTATATCAGCACTGGGTTTTCCACACTTGAAAGACAAGGACTGTGAACAAACACAGAATTCCATTAGTCTTGCCTTTCTATTGATTTCAGTGCTGTGGATCTTCTGAGGTAGTCATTTGATTTTTAGTTGAGTTTTTTATGTGGTTGACCTCTGTGCATTTTCCCCAACTTGTAAAAAGGATGGTGCCTGCAGACAAAGAAAAGAAATTAGTTGTATAGAAAAGTGAAAAAAATATGCGCAAACATGCAGGAAATGTACAACCATGTCTTCAAAAATAAACTTTGCAATGTCAGACTACAAACCAGATTGAATAACCACAGGCCATCGTAATTTATGAGATTGTAGGAAAGAGCTATAAATAAAATGACAATTGAAATTAACAATCGGAGCACATCAGCCCCACTAAAAAGAATACAGTCCATAAGCATTGGTTGCAAACTACCATCAAAATACAAATGCCCAACATTAAAACCAAGAAAATGTTGCTTGTGCCCAGGCTACTAAGCTTTCGGGTTACTAAGATTCTCAAAGATCGAAACTACATTGATGCTTGGACACCATTTACTAATATTGGGGGGGAATGCTGAATAATTGAAATTTTTATTTTTGTCACTCATAAAATCACATGGAATGCCTTGGTATTATATACAGCGGCTGCAAAAATTGAGAGACCACCTCGAAATTAGCAGTTTTTCTGGTCTTACTACTTATTGGCATGTGTTTCAGTAAAATGAACATTGTTTTTTCATACTATGAACTACTGACAACATTTTCTATGAATTTCGAATGAAAATAGTCATTTAGAGCATTCATTTACAGAAAGTTACAAATGGTCAAATAACACAAAAGATGCAATATTTTTAGACCTCAAAAAAATCCAAAGAAAACAAGTGGCCTCAATTTTTGTCACGGCTGTATAGCTATACATTTTCCTATTATGTAGGCCTACATGTAGGCTACCTTCTACAGCCAAAACAAACAAAAGAAAACAGCAAATGCCTCAATTTCATACTCAATTCCAGCTCCTTAACACCTCCAAGAGACCAAATGCTCTGTTTGGCTGGTAGATAGGACAACTTACTAGCCAACTTGACTGGTGATGAGTTTAGGCTATGTTTGAGTACCGGTAGTAAGACAAGCCCAACAGTCATATTGGCTGGTGATAAATAAAGCTAATTTAGAGGCCTGATTTCCAGCATAGGCCTACAACCATTGCATTTTATCGGTGTTATGAATGTGAAATAAAATCCTCCATGGAAGTTCCCCTTATATGAGTTATTTATGGTAGTTCAAAGTAGGCTTAATAGGCTAATGTGAAGACCCAAGAGAATCTGGTGAAATAAACGATTTGCCTCATGCCTGATGCCTCTAGGCCCTACTGGTCTGGTGTAGCAGGCCATGTAAGCTCAAGTAGCCTCTCAGAAAGGCCCTCAGACTTGCCATGATGCTGCGCTGCATCGACCACATTTTCTCACTTGGAGGTATTTGTTGCGCCATGAATTGCCGCGCGGAGATAAATTGCTACTAAAAAAAACAAGGTTGGTTGGTAGGTAGGCCCTATGCTACAGAGATTAGCCTGCTTTTTCAGCAAACACTGCGAGACACCCAATCGCCGTGCCTGGCATCGAGCAGAACGCAAGTCAGCGCCATAAACCCATCGCTAAACATTCCGAAATGAATACAACAAGCGCTTACCGGCTGCGTTTCAGAACTCACATTTCCACAGTAAAGTCGTCTTGGCTTGATTACAGAGAGCACAGCAGAGTCTGCTTGTAGCTTCCAGTATTGTCTCCCAAACGGTCAAACTAGTCTACAAAGCCTAATTATAGGCACCTGCACTCCAGTTTGCCGCGCAAATCAGCTGACACGATACAGCTGACGTAGCCTGGCAAGAAGCCAGACTTTAATGCTTCTTTAAACGTCTGACTCGTCAGGCTACAGCTGACGGTGATCAACCGACTTCTGCCTTGATTAGGCTAATTAGTTGACTCCCGCTTCTACTAATCAGTTCGCGGTCCTCACCAAATCACCAACGATTCTTCTTTTCTGTTTTCTCCCGTTGCAACCTTGCACAAGAAACGCACTAGTGGCTCGATCCCATAGCTTGGATTCTTGGATTGAGTTTTCTCACTTTCTTCACTGTCCACTCTCCTTGTCTTTCTGTCTCTGACTGTAGGCTTATATCTCACCCTCAAGAATACAGTGCCAAGCCACATTATTAGAATAGGCCTATCATGAAAAAATTGAATTTCATGAAACAAAATATTTCATTTATATTTCATTGATTAAGGATTCATTGCCCACATTTTGTACTATTCCAATCATTCATTTGTTTATTTTGTTGACCTTCCAGCTCCAACTCCCCCCCATGAATTGTAATATCATAGCCTACCACTAGTGGTGTACATTACATAATTAGATTTGTGACAGCACTTCTATGTTTATAGGCCTACAACTCTGGTTGTACTTGTAGCAAAAGGGAGTTGAACGGGAGCGTACCTATGCTCCCCGGGTCCTATGTTCCCTGGGTCCAATGTTCCCCGGGTCCTGTTCCCCTGTCTTTGTATGGGAACGGGGAACATGGGACACTTTTTCTAAATTTTTCAAATTGTGCCTTTCCCAAAACCATCCCTAAACCTAACCTAACCTAACGCGGTCTTTCTGCTTAGTTTCGGCTGTTGTGTTTTTCTCTGCCTTTCACACTGACGGCGTCTGCGTGCACGGCCAGTCCTGTTCAAAACCCTCCCCACAGCAAAAGCTAGCATGTTAGGCCTACTTTGCCATTCATTTGAATGAGACACCGCCGGTTGCTGGCGTGAAAAATACGCTCGAGTTCTATTTTCCAAATGCAGCGCGGCGCAGATCCGACTCCTACGCCACTGACGCCCGACTACCGCCGGTTGGTGTGTAAGGATATGTTTCAATGTATTTTCACCGACGCTGGTAGAAATCGCGGCCGTTCCGCGACGCTTTACCGCCCTAGTGTGTATTGGTGCATTCCCCAGGGTTGTGAGATGGGATGTTTCTGACCTCCTACTTGCTGAAATGCATTGGAACGCCTGTTGAAGCGGAATGTTCAAGTCGCGAGCTGGGGCAAAAGCGAAGCAAACCGACTTCGCCCCATTGACTATCGTGATGTCATCACAGCAATGGCAGCGCACAGTGTTAGGAATAGTTTATGTTGCACATCACCATTTTATAGATAAATAAAGTTGATTCGGACAGGTTAACGGTTGCAAAACAGCCTGTTAACTTTTCTAAGGTGTAGTTATATTGACATTGCGTATTTCAAAGATGAAATGCGGCTAAATGAAAATAACGCATGATGTTGTTTACATTGCTGACATCTTTGAAAAGTGGATATGTAGTTTTTGTCCTTCCATGTTTGTAGTTTGTTTGACTGGCTGGTTGGAACGCTTTCAAGTGGGAGGTAGCTGCCTTCTTGTTGCCTACTAGGAAGCTCCTACCTCTGGGGAATGCACCATAAGACCCTGAGTTAGATCCTTTAGTGGCATGTGGCATGTGCCAGTGACATGTGGAAGTGGTATAATTGGCATGCTTTTTATAAAACACATTTTTCTACTGGCAGGTTAGGTTTAGGGATAAGTTTTAGTTTAGGCACAGTTCGACATCAACATGCGGAAGTGGCATCTGGCATGCTATTATAAAACACTTTCTTCCACTGACAGGTTAGGTTTAGGAATGAGTTTTGGTTTAGGCACAGTTCGGTTGGTTTACACCAGGGGGTGTTCACTCACGGAACTAGCTACTAGCCACTAGTGGTGTGGATCGTCAATGCTCTCACGATTCAATCCAATTACGATCCGGAGGGTAACGATTCGATTCGATCCGATCCAATTCAACGATGCATTGCGATGCGCAGGGACGGAGCACAAGTTTGTGACGGGGTTATGTCCAGGTCCTCTACCAATACGCTATGTTTGATGTTACAAACATCTAGCCTAATTGTCTATTATTGTTCACAACATTCGCAACCCACCAGGGCTGAGCGCAAACATTAATATTATTGTAATGTGCAATTAAAGAAAAAGAAAGAGACGACTGTGTGGGCGCAACCGCAACCGCAGCCAACAGTAATTCGTTTGTCAACCACCTTGTCAACCCCAATGCCCTCCTCCCATAGATTACTAACACATTCTATACCTCCTCCATATCCAAGATAATTGTCACGACCAAGACGCGCGGCCCCATTGTCCGAAACAGATTAATTTTTAAACTGCCAGCCTACTGGCCGATAGGCTAGATGGTTCCGCTTTGCCAAGGGTGAAACTTGGGGAGACATGGAAACGGCCGGGCATCACTGCGTGCATATTGGCTATTCAATTAATGTGATGAAGGATGGTCAAACTTTAGATACTGCATGCCATGAAAGGGGCAATTTTTCGTGAGCAGCTAGGTAAAATGTTTAGGGGTCGGGAGGGAGGAATTGAACAGTTGTCAAATAACTTGGGCCCTACTTGACTATGTCCTGAAATCGGAAACCTACTGTAGGCGATATAGCCTACACACTGGCCCAGAATATGTAGCCTAGCCTATCTGCTGAATAGCCACTGCGCAGGGCTAACCACCACATAAGTACATTTCACAAGCTTGTTAGTTCAATGCGATTTGCCAAAGTTGGTTGCTGCACCACAGCGTTAAAAAGGATTCATGGGGGAACAACGCATAATACAAAAAAACCCCACAAAGCCTACCTTGGCGCTTAACCCATTATTGTCTTACCTTAAGTTGTCTTATTTCAACGAAGCTTGTTTGATATAATCAACGTAGATCCATGCTAACAAATATTTGACTGCCGCATGCCTTCACGTCGCGACCATTATAGACACCTAGACACCTGACCTGACTTCAGCCATTCGTTAGTCTCGCCCCCCTCCTACCGGCAAAGCTGCGCAAGAGGTTACATTAGCTCTAGATGTAATGCAAACACGAGCGCGGGGAGCTTTAACTGAACTGTGTGATGAACAGCATCACCTGTTTTAGGCTATCATTTATTAATCCCGAGGGAAATTAAGGACAATATAGGCCTATAGATATTTTGTAAACGCATGGGTCTACTTTGTATTAGCCTATTATTCAGTGTCTCTTCTGGAGGTCGGTATCTTAATTTGCAAACCAGATATTTGGTGCCAGTTTTTCGACCTAAGAGATGGATGCTACAAGAAAAGTAACCAGATGGCAGTAAAACGCCTGTGAATTATTCCATGTGTGATCGACTCGAAAAAATTAAACCAAGCTGTGTTATCCCATTCGTCCACAACGGGGAAAATTAAACATGTCACCCATCATTGAAAAGCATCGGCACCAAGGGCGAAACTTTGATTTTGACATTGGTGGGAACACAAAAGCGCTCCAAGACAAAGATTCCAGAAGCTTTTTTGCATTATCAATCATAGGTTCATGTCATGCAAATGTAGGGCACGGTCTATGAATATGGTCATTGATCCACGTCGATTTATAAGTACGAGCGGTGCTGTCCCCATAGCCTATTTGTTTCAAACGTGTATGACGCGCAATGCCGATTTAATGTCATGCTTTCAAAGACGTTGATTATTGAGAACGGAGAACGAGACACGGAATAGGTTAGAGGTAGGCCTAGGTGAAATTAATGTGGAGAGCACGGTCTATGAATATGGTCATTGAGCCACGTCGATTTATAAGCACGAGCGGTGCTGTCCCCATAGCCTATTTGTTTAAAAAATGTATGACGCGCAATGCCGATTTAATGTCACGCTTTCAAAGACGTTGATTATTCGGAGAACGAGACACGGAATAAGTTAGAGGTTGATGAAATTCATGTGGAGAGAGAGAAAGAGAGAGAGAGAGAGTGGGCAGCACCAATCCTTTGGATGTAGTGATGCACGCGCAACCGAAATTGAAAGAAAAGACAGGGAGGGAGGAGAGGCAAAATGGGAGGCGCGGGTACTCAGACCTCCAGACCCATCCCCTTCTGGTGTTAAACATATAGGCTACTTGGGAAGTTTTGGAGTTTTTTTTTTAATTTGTTTGTTTTGTTTCATGATTATTTTAAATGTATTAATACACCGAATCGATCCGGCTTGTGGCCGAATCGATGCGGAATCGTCAATGCCCTGGATCGCGATCCTTTGCCGCATCGATTACTTTTGACGGCCCTACTAGCCACAACTGGCTAACCCTAACCACGGGCCAGTGCAAAATGAATGGGTGTCAATGGAGTTTTCCACCATTATAATTTTTTTTATTTTTTATAATCTGTTGTCCTGAAATATTAATATTAAGTTCGAAGCTAGAAATAATAAGACCCCATTTGAGTAGCGTTTCGATTATTTTGCGCCACTAGATTATTATATACTGGGTCACAAAGCTCAATTTTTATGGGGCCAAACCCATAAACATTAGCGCGATGCTAGCGAGTACAGGTTGAAATCTTCTAACCTGCTGTAAAACTACACAGCTGAACGATTTGTCAATACAGCCTATTGTTAAACAACAGTCATAGTGCTTACCAGGAATGTTTTGTTGATAATATTTGTGACTGGAAATCGCAGTAGCAATGTATTTAGCATATGGGTTCCCCTTTCCATTCCATACATTTTCCCACATGAAGGACTGAACTACGCTCGCCAACTAGTGGACACTCCATAGTTACTGCAGTATGCATGCAAAGCTAACTGGCTACAATGGGAACCAATGAGACTGAACCTTCTCCCTGTTAGAGATTCTCTGGTTTACACCAGGGGGTCAGGATTTGACTGATTAGCTTCGCCGATTAGCAAGGGACTTCCTCGTCGCAATTCCACCACCACTTCGCTCAAAGAGGGTGGACGCGATTGGTGGGTGCGCAAGTTTAGTCTTGGGCACACATACGTATACAGGTGTGTGGTTGGGCACCTCCATGCATCCAATGCCCGTCTTCCATATATCTTTCTGGTCAATCGTAAGTCAGTCATTAACGTGGCACGTAATTGGCTGAGTAAACTGGTGGTGGAAACGACTCCATCTTTGAAGCTGAAAAATTTGTTCAATTTTGGCTGAATTCACTAGCCTAGCATTTCCTATTGAAATGACTGGAGGCGGGACTTATTCACTCTCTCCAGTTCTTATACTACCTCCATGGTTTACACACATTTTTTCACTGACAGGTTAGGTTTAGGAAAAGTTTAAGGTTAGGCACAGTTTGACATCGTTGTAGCCACTGTAACCATAGTAACCTACCGTGACATGCCAACCGTGACAGCGCTTGACATGCCCGTTAACTGTTGCAATTACAGGCCTAGAATACATAAATAATTACAAATTACACTTATTATTAATACATATGATAACACTATTAATACTAATTAGTATAGGTCTGTGGTTAATATAAAATCAATGGACATGCCACTGCGGCACTTCCGCATGCCACTGGCACATGCCACATGTCACTAAATGATCTAACCCCCTCTCCCTTTTCACTTAATCACTCACTAGTGTCCCCCCTCTTCTGCTTTCTTTTATCCTCTCTCTTGCTTTCCTTCACACTCCCTCACTGGCTGTCCCTCTCGATCACAGTTTTTTTTCTCCATCTCTTTTACTTTTTTTCTCTCTTTGTCTCTCTCTTTGTCTCTCTCTCTCTCTCTTTGTCTCTCTCTCTCTCTCTCTCTCTCTCTCTCTCTCTCTCTCTCTCTCTCTCTCTCTCTCTCTCATACACATACCATCATTTACATGCACTTAAGAGAAATCTTAATTTTGTTAAAGGTTACACTTGTATCCTAAAGTTTCAGAGAGCCTGACCTGCACCTTTTGTATTGGCCAATTTTATTTGTTTTACCTCATGAATATGTCAAGCACTTTTAAAGGCTTAACTGGAAAACATGCCTTTGTTTTGGGCTTAAATTGTTCGACAACATGCACTAAAGAGAAATCTTAATTTTGTTAAAGGTTACACTTGTGTCCTAAAGTTCCAGAGATACCTACAATTTATCACTCTCTAAGTTGCACTTCCTATGTTTAAAAATAAAAGGCACTGCTTTAATGCTTCGAGTGCCATAACTTGAACTATGTATTCTATTGTGTACTTTTCTTCTGCATTGCATCACATCACATCGTATCGTATCGCACTGGATCACAATGTTTTAAAATTAGATCGTACTGTATCGCACCGGATTGCAGGAGGTCAGAGAATCGTATCGTATCTTATCCCTGGAAATTCCATGAATCGTGAATGTATCGAATCGTTGGTAGTGTATCGAGATGTGTATCGTATCGCCATGATGGTGAAGATTCCCCTCCCTAATAAGCAGGTTTTCATGCTGATGCATGTGGTCCTATTTCACATGAAATTTAGTACATGTGCACTTTTTCCATTTTAAGTCATCTGAAAATTTGTGGGAAGAGTTACTTATGGAGCTTTTTTGTCTATAGGCAAATTTTGCACCGGAGGCCCCAGAACCTAAGATTGGCAGCTCAGCTAGTCTCTTTATGAAGGCGCTGCACCATTGCTTGCCTATTACACAGAGCAGGGTTGGCATACTGCACTGGCAGTGGAGAGAGCTGTTTAATTGGCCACTTCATCTGGCACTGCCCTTTGCCCGACCCCTGCACACACACACGTACACACACACACACACACACACACACACACACACACACACACACACACACACACTCACACACACTCACACACACACACACACACACACACACACACACACACACACACACACACACACACACACACACACACACACACACACACACACACGCTGCCCTTTGCCCAACCCCTGCAATTACAGGCTCATCCCCCCTGACCTCTCTTGCCCTATAGCCAGGCATGGACGCACCCGCAGTGCCGCACACACACACACGCAAAAACACACGCACGCACACGCACACACACACACACACACACATAGACAGACAGGCACACACACAGACACACACACACACACACACAAACCTCTCGCACCTGAGTGCTCCAGTGGACCGTGACCTCTGAGAGAACAGAACCTTCTATTACTTCTTGATCTCCTTTCTTTCTTTCTGCCTTCCCTCCTTTCACTCTCTATTTCTCTCTCTCTCTCTCTCTCTCTCTCTCTCTCTCTCTCTCTCTCTCTCTCTCTCTCTCTCTCTCTCTCTCTCTCCCTCCCCCTCATTCCATGGATCATTTTCTTTTCCTTACAAAACCTTTCCACATCTGTATTTCTCTCTCCCTTCACGTGGTCATTGGAGCAAGGGCCCCTTAAAAACAGTAACACTTCACTGGACTTCTGAAAATGTTACAGAAAGAAAGGACAGAGAACAAAAAGGAAAAAAAAGAGCAGAAAGGTAGCCTCCGTTGACCACCTAACCAAGCCATTAAAGAAAAGTGGATCCATTCAGCCATTGTGCCTTAGACAAGAGAAAGAGAGAGAAATGGAGAGATGAATACAACGAAAGAGTGTGAGAGTTAAAGGGCCAGTCCTTCCCCATGCTTTAGCCTTTTATAAGAGAGAGC
This sequence comes from Engraulis encrasicolus, assembly GCF_034702125.1. NCBI lineage: Eukaryota > Metazoa > Chordata > Actinopteri > Clupeiformes > Engraulidae > Engraulis > Engraulis encrasicolus. Next base: position 40,860,917 of record NC_085869.1, read on the forward strand.
AGGGAGCATCTAGAAGTGAGACCCATAGGGCATCATTAAGGCCAGACAGACGAGCGGGTCATTCATTTCTTTCGTTCTGTCCTTCTTTCTTTCTTTTCTTTCTTTCTTTGGTTCAGTTCAGGTATTAAGGTCATTCTATCTTCATTATCACAGCAGGTAGTTGTCCAAAGTAATGGAGGCCAGGGGGAACTAATCAGGTGCCACTGTAAACACACACAGACATACACACGCGCACGCGCGCCACACAAACTCAAGTACACACACACACACACACACACACACAAACACACACCTTCCAGCAGTCTGTCATTCCACTCAAGCTCCAAGTTGCATTGAAATGGTGATTGAAATACAGTTATTTGAAAGCATCAGCAACAGCAAAAAAATCACATTCAGGGGCTTGGAGATGAAGAAGGAACAGAGTGGGGTACACAACAGATAAAAGCAAGAAAATAGCGCACGCACACACACACACACACACGCACGCACGCACACACACACACACACACACACACACACACACACACACACACACACACACACACACACACACACACACACACACACACACACACACACACACACACACACACACACACACACACACACACACACACACTTTCCAAATGAAGAGTGTTCCATTTAATTCTCACATGCTGTGCAGTCCTGCTGTGTGAGGTTATTAAGAGCCCCTATTTTTTCTAACAGCTTAGTTGACCAGAAGCAGAGGGTGACACATGCTGTAGTAGCCATCAGGTGAATATTATAGGCATATTCCATTCCTATGAATGCCCCCATTTTCCAGAGTTTTATAAAGTAGATGTACAAGTACTCTTACAAATGTAATTATTACAACACAGGTGGTATTATATTTTTTAATTTCATACATACCTTCAGATATGGTGTATTATTTTGTAACGAAAACACCCGCTGTTTCAACTTAGAGGTTACCTTGGCTTTGAACGTATTGTCACATAGCATGATTGAATTAGATGCACGTGGAGGATTAAATGCAATAATTAAAATTAGATTGCATTTCCTCACAGAAAATGCTGGAGTATGCTTGCCCGTCTTGCATTCGTTGCCCTTCATGCATGCCTTGCCTTTCATGCATGAATTGCCCTCCATGCATATGCTGCCCTTCATGCATATGCTGCCCTTCATGCATACACAGCATACAGTTAATCATCTATACATGAGCTAACTTCTTGTTTGGTATGTATCATATTGGCAAAAGCACATTTTCACTAGCGTTAGCGCCCCCCAGTGACCGTATTGCACTGAATTTTGTATGTACCCTCTGGGTGTACTGGAGATCATGTGTGAGAAATTTCGTTAAGATCTGTCAAGGCGTTGCTGAGATATGAGCTAACTTCCTGTTTGGATGGTGCGTTTGTCTTTGTTGTCAAATTTGATTGGCTGCTGTGCGCCGATGCTTTCAGCTATTGCTCTGTAAATTTCAGCAAAGGTGCAGGATAGTCCAATGGTGGTCTGATACAAATTGTAGGACGAGCAGACAAAAAATGTGGGCGGGGCTTCCTTTTTATTGATTTTTGAATATGTGAAAATGGCGGGAAATCCATGATTGTAAATATGACATCATAGTATGCGTTGGATTCGGCTTGACCCAAGGATTGCAGCGATACCAAGCGTTTGATGAATTGAGGTCAATACGGACCAATATGGACAAAACCACATTTTTGCTTATTGTAGCGCCCCCTAGTGGTGCATTTGCACGAAAATTGTTACGTGTCCTCTGGACATAGTGCTGATTATGTGTATAAAATTGGGTTCTGATACAAGTATCCGTTGCTGAGATATTAGCTCACTTCCTGTTTGGCGACTTCGCCGCCAAATTTGATTGCCTCCTGTTTGGAGCCGGTTTAACCAATCGTTCCAGGACTTTCGGGGTAGATGTATCTCAGTCCGAAGATGCCCTCACGAAAATTTCGTGACGATGGGACTAAAATTGTGGGCGTGGCATCATTTTTATTGATTTTTACAAAATTCAAAATGGCGGAAAAACTTTCCAGGCGGAAAATGACGTCATGGAGTGCATTGGATTCGGCTTGGCCCAAGGATTCCAGAGATACCAAGTTTGTGAAATTCTGACCAACGGTTCAAAAGTTACAGCATGTAATGTACTTGCAACTTTGACCTGCTGGTGGCGCTAGAGAGTTCGAGTTATCCATAAACTGAGTACAAGCACACATCGTTGCACCGAACCGAACAGTTTGGCACTGGAACGGACTCTCTATTTCGAAGATTTCTTGCCATTATGATGGGTGGTAGAATAAAAAAATATAATAATAAGAAGGAAGAATAAGAATAAACGGTACAATAACAATAGTATGCTTGCCGCATGGCAAGCATACTAATTAGTAGGCCTAACTATTAATGATCCACAATTTTTGAATATATTTATTCTGGTCAAAAGTATTTTTTATTTACAATATTCAATTTTTAGCAGACTAAAAGATAAATAATTCCACAACAAATATTTCTGAAACAGCATGGCACGGAGTGTTTGAATGGCAATGATTACTGTAGGCTACATATCTAGTTTGATGCGTAAGTAGTCGTAGGTGTTTGGAAGGAGCACCAAAGGCATATGCTGTGCTTTATTTGACTTAATATATTAAGTGATTTTATAAATGAAAAAGAGAAAGAGGGGGGGGGAGCAGCCATCCACCCACCTTCTGTGTTTTAGCTTCAAGCTAGTTTCAAACACAAGGACAAACCAAAGATGGTTGGAGGACCTTTGTTCATTTGGGTGTGAATAAAGTTGTGACGGTTTGGATGGCTGGAAACTGTTGATGTGCTCCATAAAATGTCAGGAAGTTTTAGCCACCAGAAATAGTCCTCTACAGCTCAAGGAGATTGACACATGCTGACACACACGCATGCACCCACACACACACACCCACACACACACATACGCACGCACGCACGCACACACACACTCTCTCTCTACCTCTCTCTCTCTCTCTGTCTCTGTCTCTCTGTCTCTGTCTCTCTCTCTCTGACACACACGCACGCACGCCTGCACGCATGTATGCATGTACACACACGCACACGCACACACACACACACATACACACGGTGAGTTTCAGTCCTTTGGAGGACTGAGTTTGCAGTCCTCAGGGAGATTGACAGCTTCATCCTTGCTGGCCTCAGCTTGAGAAGTTGGAATGTGTTACTTGTCTTTCAAGGGAAGCATTAGTGCAGAGAAGCCCCCCATGTCAAAGATACCACTGAACACTGTGATTCATATTCCATCTCTCTCTTTCTCGCTCTATACAAGACACTCTACACACACACACACACACACACACACACACACACACACACACACACACACACACACACACACACACACACACACACACACACACACACACACACAAATGCAAATGTGCCTGTGCGACTGCATATGTGTGTGCATATGCAAGCAAGCTCGCATGTTTGTGCCCAAGTAACTTACTGTCCCTCATATTGCATGCACACACCTGAAATACTTAGTAGTTTAAAATCACCATCAGCAACAAGGCAATGGTACAGTATGCTGTCTGGTGAGGAAGGGAAAAAAGTTGTAGTTTGCATTCCTGACTGAAAAACAAGGAACAGGTAAGGGAAACTAAGTGAGGTAGATAATTTAAGAAGTTTCATGGACTGTCCCCAGTGCACATACACACTGACATGGCAGTCACATTCTGCCACTTTCATTTATTCTCAAAGTGTTCTATTTTTCTGCCTGTACACCCTGCCCAAGGCCTCCCCAGGGCTGCTGTTGTCTTCCACCCTCTACATAGTGTTCCTCTCCAGAAACTCCAAGTCCTCCTCTACTAGTGTACTCACGTTGTCTTTTCTTTTCTTTTCCCTTTTTTGGTGTTCCCTCAGAGTGCTTTATATAGAGAGCAACATCATTGTGGCCCTGTAAAACTGTTTCCCAACCTTTTTTGTCACGTGTACCCCCTAAGCCTTTTTGTCATACCATGAGTACCCCCTCACTCATGCTTTATATCCCAATGTGACTATGCTCCATACATTTTTTCATTTTCCCAAGTACCCCCTGCAGTGTGCTCGCGTACCCCTAGTGGTACACGTACCCCTGGTTGGGAAACACTGCTGTAAAATCCAACTTCGCCTCTTCTAGTGGCCAGTATTCAAACTCACATTTTCTTTTTTCTTACCTATTCTGTCTCTCTCCTCCTTCAACTGAGAGCAATATCACATCCTCTCTCTCTCTCCAGCAACTCCACCTTCATCTCTACAAGTGTCCTAACTCACTCATCGTATTTCCCTTTTCTCCGTCCAGAGAGCAAGAGCTCGGCTTCTCTGTCCAGCAGCTCCACCTTCGACAAGGGAGACCTCATCATCATGACCTGCAGAACATCTGAGGCAGACTCACCATCTCCTGGCAGTGGATTCCTCCACCACTACCACCACCGAGGGAGACTCATCTTCCCCTCCCAGCATCGGAGCCCATGGAGCTGGCAGTGGCAGCACAGTGCGTTTTGGATCTCACCTACCTGGAACAGGTCAGCGACGGAGGTGTAAGCCACAAGGAGAGTGTCTGGAAACCGACACATACTTTGCATACCCGAGTGACGCGGGTCACCATTGCATGGTGGCGGCGTGAAGGTGCAAAGGGCCCAAGCCCAACAGCACCTGGCAGAGGCTGGGGGACAAGATGGCCACCACGAATATCACCAAGCCACTGACACATACATGCACGCACGCACGCACGCACGCACGCACGCACGCACGCACGCACGCACGCACGCACACACACACACACACACACACACACACACACACACACACACACACACACACACACACACACACACACTGAAGTGGCCAATATTGTGTAGTTTCACTGTTAAGAGTCTTGGTAGGCCATATGCACTGTGTGCCTTCTCACACCATGCACCCCAGACTTAACCAGTAAACTAGATTTCCATGCTTCTGTTGAGTGCCTTGTTATGTGCCTTGCCTTTTACTGTGTAAGATCTCGTTTTTTTGTACCAAACATCCATCATTGTACCACTCGAGGGGGGTTGGATGAGATTGTCCTTTATAGTTTCAGAAATGCAACATTCTTTTTTCTTCAGTGGCACACACCCCATTATAGTCTTCACATCATCATCATCATCATCATCATCATCATCATCATCATCATCATCATCATCATCAATATCATCATCATAGTTTTACAATAATCTTGACATCAAATTTATCAGACTGAATACTGATGATGTTGCAAAATAAGAAGAATGTTTCTTTTTTTACAGATTATGGCGTTGTTTGGCTGCTTTCCTTGTAATTTCAGACAAGGTATTTGTCATCATAGAACTCATATTGTGACTACGACAACTACAGTATAAGACAGCGTGTACAATTTAAGGATGTTAGATATTACCATTTGATGTTTTGTGCTTTGAGTCAGCCTTGGACTAATTTACATCCATCAGCCTACAAAAGTATTATGACCATCCAGTAAGAACATAATGAGCCAATCATGTTTCGATCTCAGTTTTGACACAACATTATGAACCAATCATATGTCAGTATCAGTCGCAGTGCAACATCATGAGCCAACCGTATAGACATACAGTTTCTGCATCATATTATGAGCCAATTAGGTATTCATGTCAAGACTCAATGTATCATCACTGTATGAGCAGAAAAAGTGACTCATAAACAAATCCAACCCCTTGTTTGAGCGTCCTTGGGGCATTACCATTTCCCAATAAAGATGCTACCGAAGACAGCCAACAGGAAGACATTACAATGCATTGCATGTAACACTTGCTTTTTATCTAAAGTCACTAGTAATTCATCGAGAGAGTACAGGATACAATCCCTGGAGCAATGTGATGTGAGCATGACCTGCACAACAGCACTGCCACCATGGATGAGGGGGCAGGATAGTGGTAAGGGATTTGGACATACGTCCCTCCTATGTCAAGACCATTAGGCAACAGCTGTCCAGAAGAGAGCTTGCAGTGACACTGATGTGTCTACACTGATGTGGCTCTATGTGGCCCAGTAAGTGATTCCCAGGAGATCTCTGGACAATGGATAGCTCCCGGCCTAGTGCGTTATCAGTGTCCAGTGCATCATATGCAATAGGGTAAATGGGGGGAATGGGGTTTGTGTGTACAAAGCATTTCTGTAAGATGATTGGATTGGGCAAGACACCGCATACGAGTTCTGAACTGTTTCTGTTGGGGTAATGGATGGAGGTGGTATTTAGGGCTTTCCAGAGCATCTCCATAGAGTAAAAGATTTTGTACTGGGACGATCCGTCCGTGTCATCAGACTGACAGTAGACTTTTCCCCGGCCCAATCACGGGAACAGCCCTCTTGTGTAGGCCATCACTCATGTTCTTGTCGTGTACAATCACAAAAAATAGCTGTAGCTCTCCAGGGACTATGGATGGCTTTGCAAAATGTTGATGCTGTTCTCGGTGGTTGTAGTTATGTGGTCTGCGTATAGCTTTAAAATGGACTGCACACCATAGTTATCAGTGGATGCCAACATCCCATAGGGCATCTCGGAACAATCATCAGAACAAACATTGTTATACTTTCTACATATTGTTGATTCAGTGTCGTACTTTTCCACTTATAATAACTGAATACAGTACTCTAAGCTTTTGCAGTTGTCCATTAAAGTTCAGTAATGTTGGCAAAAAATCTCTGAATACCCCAGTGTTACGTCTTGCCCTACATTTTTTGCCGACAGATCAGGTCAAAGCTGAAACAGGACACTGCAGCCTTTCCTCTCTCCGTTCCCCAGGATATTTCATAAAAGAGCAAAGATTCAGTCGGTTGGTTAGGTTTATGCTGAAAGCAGTCACTGTGCAAGCAAGTCTTGTGGAAAAGAGGTGAGATCTTACATCTTACAGCCCTTTGCCATTAGTAGTCAGTGAACCATATCAGAGGCGTATGCAGGATTCTGGTAAATTCTATGGACAGTCACCCCCTGACCCACATCTGTATTTATTAGACCTTTCAGATAAAGGAGATTTATTTGTTTCTGTCTTATCTTATCTTATCTTATCTTATCTTATCTTATCTTATCTTATCTTATCTTATCTTATCTTATCTTATCCTATCTTATCCGGACATCAAAAAAAGATTTTCAAGGATTCCCTGGGTTTGGTAGATGGCTTCCTTGTACAGTACAATAAAAAATGTTCCATAATCTGACTCAAATTTTCAACTTGCACAAAGCGGACATCTGAATAGTGTTATGAGTGTCATGGAAAGGGCTTTCTGAACTGGGATTTCACATCTTTGGCACTGAAGTAGCTGCTACTGTGCAGTCTCCTGCTGCATTAGTCCTCCCTATTACCAGCGGTGACTTGTAAAAGGACAATTTCCAGAGACAGACATTTTGTCATTGGCCTCTTAGCTTGCTTGAAGTGGCATGATTAGCACAGCATGGCTGCAAACAATCACCACAGGTTTTCAGGGATCTCACTGAGTCAATTTCCAATAAGTGAAAGTGAAACACTCATGACTGATCTCTGACTTTCTTTGACCTCACACTTAACATTATGAGGGAACTGTTCAAGGAACATAGGCCTACAATGCATATGCTTTAATCACTGTCCACTGTTTGTACATGCCACGCACAAATGCACACACATTGGGAATACACACTGCCACTAAAAGCCCTTGGAGGAAAGGGTATCTGTCATAACCTAGATGTACATTAAACTGACTACGCACTCGACTGATTCTGTTCAATCATTTAGCTGCGTGTGTGTGTGGGTGCGTGTACCATGTCCCAATTCCCCTCCTGGGGTTACTGCTCTCCTCTCTGTCGGCTCTTAGAGCAGATCAATCATATCTCTCTCTCTCTCTCTCTCTCTCTCTCTCTCTCTCTCTCTCTCTCTCTCTCTCTCTCTCTCTCTCTCTCTCACACATACACACACACAGACACACAGACAGACAGACACAGACACACAGAGAGACACACGCACGCACGCACGCACGCGCACACACACACACACACACACACGTTCGTTTCTTTTTTCTATATTTTCCTCTCTCCCCCTTCCCAGATTCTCCATTCTTTGCTTTTTGTATTTGTAAAAGAGTAAACACCAATGCACCTTCCTATTTTTTCTTTCATTCTTTTTCCCCACATTTCTCCCTCGTGTCAGCCTCGTCCTGCTCTCCCAGTGTGATCTTCAGCAACTCCTTTGACCTTCAGTGCATCATCAAGCCACGCCACAACACCAGCCCTCCAACTCTGTCCCCGCAAAATCCCTCCGCACAGGGACCCTCCGCTTTGGTGAGAAACCTCCGGGCCTGGGCACCCGCACTACCGTGGACCGCTCGGAGACCAACACTACCTTCCGTCTGAGGGTGACGCAGGCGGGGAGGAAGGCAACAAAAGATTGAATTGCTGAAAGGTTGAATTGCTTGAAGAGGGTCAATAGACCGAAACTTTGCCAGTAAAACACTGCAAATGTGAACAGTGTACAGAAGCTCTCTTGTCTCTATGTTGGTGACCCAGTGGTTCCACCAAAGATTCTTTAAGTATATAGAGATATGCCAACATAATAGGTTTCTATGGGCACCTAACGTGACCAGGTTCCGCTCTGCCTAAAGGGGTGTGTCATAATGCTCCTAGAATGAATAGAACAGTCCTTAGGGCTGCCTAAAGGGGGGATCCCCCCCCCCTTGCGACAGTAGAACCTGGAAACAATGGACCAGCAGAACCTCTCTCTTATCTACTCTCTCTGGTTCCACTCCTACGCACCTGGCGGAGGTTTGCAAGAATCCTACAAAATAGCCCAGGAAGGCAACCAAAAGCTACACACAGAAGTGAACATGTTACCTTGAAGACGGAAG
>NC_085869.1:40877293-40879793 GCF_034702125.1 Engraulis encrasicolus
CCTGTCTTCGTAAATAACTCTCGTTGCTGAGATCACACAGAACACAGACCTGCGAATCACAACAAGGAGCGAGAGAGAGAGAGAGCGAGGTAGAGAAAGAGAGAGAAAGGCACAAGTGAGAAGTTGTAGACTTTATCCAGTACACTGTATACAATTCTCCATGCATTCCTATTTGTCCATCCTTTGTGTTCCTTTCTCGTCTGTACTGTGTACTGTGTTTCTTGCAAAATGCAGAAATGGATTCATCGGCTGACATTTACAGAAATCATGTGCAGAAAAACACATACGGTATTTCTTCCTCCTCTGTGTGTGTGTGTGTGTGTGTGTGTGTGTGTGTGTGTGTGTGTGTGTGTGTGTGTGTGTGTGTGTGTGTGTGTGTGTGTGTGTGTGTGTGTGTGTGTGTGTGTGTGTGTGTGTGTGTGTGTGTGTGCAGGCTATTGAATTCGCTTTTTGAGGAGAAAAACAGGCTGAAAAGTAGAATGAGAGTAATGATGTGTGAAATGATTGTGGATCGGACGCAATACATTATTGACAGTCTTTAAATCATGTCTCCAGAGGTGCTGTTCAATATGGATGAGGAAAGGCTTAACTTGTATGTGGTATATGCTTTCATGCGTGCATGTGTGTGTGCGTGATTGTGGGGGTGTGTATGTGTATGTATGCGTGTGCGTGCATGGTTACATGCGATGTGTGCATATATTCGTGTGTGTGTGTGCCTTTTTGTGTGTTCATATGAAGTGGGTGTAAGTCTGGGATGTACACGTAGCTTACTGCTATGTGAATACGACAGTGTGCGTGCGTATGTGTGTGCGCGTGTGCGCGTGTGCTTGCCTACAGAGAGCTTGAGATTAAAAGAAGGAGAATGCAATAGAGGAGGAATTCAGAGGATGCATTCTGTACAGTGATTTTTGTGACTGTTCGAGAAGAAAAAATGTGAAGAAAAGATGGTTAAAAGTGTGAAGGTAATAGACTGTGTGTGTGTGTGTGTGTGTGTGTGTGTGTGTGTGTGTGTGTGTGTGTGTGTGTGTGTGTGTGTGTGTGTGTGTGTGTGTGTGTGTGTGTGTGTGTGTTTCAATCTGTGTCAATGGGGTTGTAGCCATTCATTTATTATTACACTAATGAAAGCTTCAGAGCACACACACAGAGCACACACAACTCGTCCTTCTACACCCATGTACTATTAGTCATGGCCGGCCTTTCTTTTGATTGTCAAGGGATACCGACTCCTTTGAGCATCACAGGAACACTCTGGAAGACAAGGACCTTCTGCTCTTTATTTCTTTCTCCCTTTCCTTCTCTCTCAGATAAAGCTGATGACAGTTTCGGCAGGGCCAGGGACAAAACCATCCGTAAGGGACTGACTCCTCCCCTTCTATCTGGAAACAGGGCGATTGAGAATGTGAGACAATGTCGTAGCACATTTACTTTCAGAAAAATATTTAGAAAACAAGCTAGGTTACCTTAACGCATGGAGGATGCATGTAAGAACTGTTTTTTCAGTTGCTACAATAGAATACTTCACAAGGTACCATTCCAGCATTTGTAGTTTGCAGATACAGAGGCACCATGTTTAGATTAGATTAGATTAGATTAGATTAGATTAGATTAGATTAGATTACATTATATTATATTATATTATATTAGATTATTTATTGTTCCATATAAATATTGATTTGCACATCAAGCTCAGCAGCTAGCCATTGTCACAATGATCCCAAAGCTTGCAGAATGTCCTTGAAATGCCCTGTTTTGTAGTTTGGAAAGTTCTTGAAATGTGCTGCTGTGAATTCACTGTCTTGATTTGAGGGAGTGGATAGAAACAGAGACGAAGTGCTCTGTTTTCCCTACCTCTGGGAAATGTATCTTTTTCAGGCAAATAGATGGTTGCACAACGTTTCTGATGAGGTTTAAGAAACATTGGGGTTCATTACAGTTTAAGAAACATTGCCTTTGTAATTTTCTAGCACTGTAGATGGTATTGGAAAAAATATTGAACTTCACTCAAAATAAACATGCATAACTAACTTGTGTCCCGACATGCCAAACTCAATTCAATTTCATTCATTATGGTGGAAAATGCTTAAAAAAGAGTCTTCAATCAAATAAGAAACGGCTTTATACAATCTTGTAAAATAAAAAAAAAATCCTATTTTGCTATACGGAGCGTGATTAATGGACTAATGCAAATGCAGCTGACAGTAATTGATCAAATTCCTTTACTTTTGTTCATTTGCCATGCTGGATTTATTATGCCTACACAGTAAATGTTGTGGTGTTAATTCAACACTTAAAGAGTTCATTTGAGTCCAAATTATGTCAAATCAACTCTCTAAGTGTTAAATGAACACTGCAGAATTTACTGTGTATGTATAATGATGCAAATGTGTTTCAAGGGGACCCAGTAACTTATGCGCTGTGTCACAGTGGCTTAGGTGCTGGCGGTAAAAAAAGGTTTATTACTCTGATCCCATGATGTGCTCAATTGCGGTTGTGCTCGGCC
>NC_085869.1:40884793-40889793 GCF_034702125.1 Engraulis encrasicolus
TTTAGGAGAAAAAACAGAGCAGACAAACCCATCTCCCTAGAACACAAAGTATTTTGTTTGTTTGTCTATCAATATGGAGATAAATTGGCAAAAACCATTGGTTTCATGTAAAATGGAAAGCACAAAGGTCTTTCTGACAGTTTTGTCACATTGTAATGTCATCCTTGCTGAGAGAAATAATGTTATGTCTTGACTGTTTGTATTATATGACAGACAAATGTGTGCTAATGTCCAAAACATCATTGGATGCAGTTAATAGTTAGTGGAATTGGCAAATAAAGTCCACAGACCTAAAAACGCACACGAATCGTAGAATGACCCTTATGTGTGTGTGCTAATACAATGTTTCTACCCTTTAATCTCATTGTCTCCTCTGTACAGCCTCTCACTATCTCCCCTTCCGCTAGTGCTTAGCTGCTTTTTATAGCCAGTGGCCCACTAGCGCCCGGCACAGTCCATTACAGCAATAACAAAGGGCTCCTGCCCAGATGCTAATTAAAAGATAATTAAAAACAATCAATATGGGTATCAAAGAAAGGCCAGACTGTCAGTGACACTCTCAGACACACACGCACACGCACACGCACACATTGACATTGACATTCACATTCACACGAGCAGACTCTCACCTCTCTCTCCTCCCCCCGCACCCCTTTCTCCTACATTCAAGCTAGTTGTTATTCTATCATTAATTGTCAGCGGTGCTGAAGCCCCCATGGCACTAATGTTTAGGATTCTTTGAATTAAATAGTAGTGGCATTGACACACACAAACGCACACACGCACACACACACACACACACACACACACACACACACACACACACACGCAGACGCATGCACGCACACCGACACACACCAGCCTGGTCTCCAAAAATTCTGTGCTCCTGGACACGGATGTTAAGGACACGAAATCCGTGTCCAGGAGCACGGATTTTGCCAAAATTCCGTGCTCCTGGACACGGAATTGTTTTCCGTGCTCCTGGACACGGAATTGTTTTCCGTGATGGGCACACGGAAGTGCTTTCTATAGGCTATTGCCACAGCACTATGTTAACTCTACCATTAGAAAATATACCAAATGCTAATCCTAAACAAAATAATGCTATAGCAATTTAAGTTGTGCCCTGACCAAAACATTCCCTAACCTTAACCTGTCATTAAAGACATATTTTTGAGAAATACCTTTTCCAGTTGGTTGCTAGGCTATCAAATTCATATAATAAATGAAAGAAAACTAGTTGTGCCCAGACCAAAACAATCCCTAACCCTAACCTGTCAGTAAGAAATTATTTTTTTTTAGAAAAAATATTTGAAATTAGAAAAATCCTGAGAAAACACAAGACTGTGGAAACATAGAGCTGTGGGAGTATAGAGAGAGCACTTCTGTGTGTCCAGCACGGAAAATAATTCTGTGTCCAGGAGCACGGAATTTTGGCAAAATCCGTGCTCCTGGACACGGATTTTGTGTCCTTAACATCCGTGTCCAGGAGCACGGAATTTTTGGAGATCATGTTGCACACACACACAGAGACACACACAGACACACAGACACACACACACACACACACACACACACACACACACACACACACACACACACACACACACACACACACACACACACACACACACACACCAGTAACGTGCGGTCAGCTTTATGGCTGGTGAGGCAGTGACTTATCAATATTTGCCAAATATCTATAAGTTTCATATGTCGCTTTCTGAACATAAGGTAGGCCTACATATTAAAACATACTGCATTTAGAGAAAATGCCATTAGAGATATCTCTCTCTCACACACACACACACACACACACACACACACACTTCAGTGGTCCAGACTCGGCGTTGGCGCAGGGGGCGTGGGTAAACAACGGTGGGACAGTGCCATTTAACAAGTTTGAGTCAAGTTCACCATATAACTGGCGGCAGAGTCACGTTTAGTTCTACCTAGGCTACCTACTGCACAGGCTGCGCTACTAGGCCTGCTAGGCCTACTCCTCCTCCCTACACCAATATGTCTGTTAGAAAGGTGGACACCACATTCAGATCAGACGCGATATGTGTCCAGGATTATACTGTATTTGTATAGGCCGTCAAGATACAAGGCCATTCTCAGTGTTTTCTGGTCTTTGAAAGAGGGGACGCTGATAACCCCAAGCCACACGAGCATTTTGGACAAAAATGCTCTTATGGTGAATTTTGGAGGTCTGCTTATCAGCGTTCCTTTCACTTCCACCACTCGAAAATAGGCCTACAGATCCGATGCTTGCGTTGTAATAGGCTACCGCTTACACAGCAACAATTCACATTATGCATTCAACAACAGAATATCACCCCACCGGGATGATCCTTCTGGTAGCCTGTGAAATAGATAATGAAGCCAGACGTGGCCGTGATCATGGACAGCTACCACCTCCGGTAGAAAAGACTAGAGTAGACAGAAAATAGGCACGACATGGTGCGTCATTTGAGGACACTCCTCCTGAGAACCGTCAACTATCCCACTCATCCACATCATACCACTGCGGACCCAAACTCAACCTAAATACTATAGGCTAAAAAATAGACAATGACGCTGAAATATTCCACAGTCGTTCATCTCGAGGATGGACATTTCAAAGAATGTCAGACAAGCCGAACCTCAAAGCGTGTGTACAGCGTTTGATTATTATCATTTTAAACTGCCTCGTTAGGATAGCAAGCAACGTTATCACTTGGGCATACTGGGACTGGCAAAGTGAACACACAGCTGCCCAAACCAAACCAAAATCCAGGAACCCCAACCCCTAGTTCGTTCTGTTGCCAACATCACTCGTGATGAATTATTCTTTGAGACATGTAGCCATTGCTATGTCATTCAAAACATTCTCACTAGTTGCAGGTTAAGATTACGCCTGAAATGCATATGTGAAACATAGCTACTGTAAAACCAATGCAACCGAAACTATTTTTTATCAAACAACTCTTCCTTCATCTTGACAAAATCAAATAAAACTTAGACCCAAGTCAACGCCACGGCGGGCAAATGTAATAATCAAATTTCCTTACCTTGAAATGCTGTCTTGATTACAGGGCTTCTCGCAATAATATTCTCACGGTTTGACATATCCAACCCAGCTAGCAAAACTGCTAACGTTGTTTTGCTTGTTTGCCCCCCACTCCACATAGCCAGTCTTTTTCGGTTGTACCACTCACTGTGAAATAAATCAAATAATATTCTGTCCAATCTCCTGAAACAATTTCCTCAGCTCTGGTGTCGGTCGTCCATTCTTTATCACGTCTTGTTTCCCTTGGAAATCCAACTTTGAGAATGATCTTAGTTTCGTTATGAAATTCCACTTCGATGGTAGCAGTCAACGTGAACAAGCTAGCCAACACTAATGACTGACTGTATTAGTGAACTTCATATAGTGGCGCTATGACGTCACTGACAAAGCTAGACCAATCTAAACTCTCTCTCGCTAGACTCAACGGCGGCAGAATGAGGTGAGGCCAATGTGTTGCTCGCCGCACTACTCTATTTATTCAATGGGGGTTATGCCAAAGCGCTCAGAGTAAAGAAATGATAATCACACGTAGAAAATAGTAGAAAATAGTGAAAACAAATATCAGGAAAATGTGGGCACACCATACATATTTCTGTTAAGTGTATAAAAACGTTTAATACAATATTACGAATTGCATACACAGAACGAGCAAAATGGCGCATGCGCTGAAGCTTGTTACTGAGGGATTGCGCAATCTGCGGTGAGGCCAACTCGGGAGTTGCCCCAAATTCAGTGTATTCGGAGCAGGAGGTGGGAAAATAGTGCGGTTTTGGCCACAAAAATGATTGAAAATGATTGAAACTGTTTAAATACTGCACAAATGGTAGTTATGGTAAATATGCTCGAAAACAGTAGTTATTATTGTTACTATTATTCACATTTACTGCATCTCATCATTCTCATGAAGTCTAGAAGAGACAGGTGAGGCACAGCCTCCCCTGCCGTATTGGAGTGCACGTGCCTGACACACACACACACACACACACACACACACACACACACACACACACACTACACTACAGTTTACCTCTGGGGTATATGTGGACTAGTAGACACTCTATAGCTTTCCCTCTTAATTGACAGTGTATTGACACTGCAGTGCAGAAGCACTTCTCCCAAACTTTCTGTGTTTCTGCACCTCCATATCTCTCTCTCTTTCTCTCTCTGTCTCTCACGTGCACACACGCTCTCTCTTTCTCTCTCTCTCTCTCTCTCTCTCTCTCTCTCTCTCTCTCTCTCTCTCTCTCTCTCTCTCTCTCGCTTGCTCACTCTCTCTATCTCTCTTTCTCTCTCTGGCAATGCATCTGTCTCCTACTTGTTTAAACCCACTCTCAGTGGATGCATCACAGCTGTCCATCTGTATTAATGATGGAATCTTGTGGCATATTCTGTATTCAGACGTCAGAAACTGGAATGCTGCTGGCGCATTTCTCTTTCTTTTTCACTCCAACTTTTTCCTCTCTCTTTTCCTATCCTCTCCTCCACCTCTCTCCTCTCCAGCCTCCTCCCACGTTCTCTCCTCCTCCTAGTCCTCCTGCATTTATCCGAAAGTTTAATTGATAGAGACAGTGAAAGTTTAGAGATAATCTACAGTCTCCACTGTCCTGGTAAGATAGATTCCATCCTGACGTGCAGACTGTTCCATCCATTTAGCCTTACCCATATGCATGGAAAGACACACACACACACACACACACACACACACACACACACACACACACACACACACACACACACACACACACACACACACACACACACACACACACACACACACACACACACACACACACACAGGGGCGGAGTGGCCCACCTTTTCCCACCGGGAGAATTTTCCCCTTGGTGGCCCTCTTTTAAAGGAAAAAAAAATTAAAAAAAAAATACCAAAGCGAACAACATGGTTTCCTAACCAAAAAGACAAAAGCCACGAAATCTGCAGTCGTACTAC
>NC_085869.1:40894793-40897293 GCF_034702125.1 Engraulis encrasicolus
CACACACACACACACACACACACACACACACACACACACACAGACACACAGACACACAGACACACAGACACACACACAGACACACACACACACACACACACACACACACACACACACACACGGCCACACACGTTCCGGATGGAGTGTTGCTACAGTGCCTTGGCTGCTTGGCTGGCTGCTGATTGCTCGGTGCTGGTCCACCTGCTATGTGCCCGTTGCTATGGGCGCTGTGGGATAGCCAATCCCTATCAGAGCCTGATGGAGCGAGGCGGAGCAGAGCTAGCCCTAACAGCACCAGAGCTGCTTAGCACTAAATTGATAACTCCTTCCCTCCCTCCTCCTTACTTTTACAGCACTCCTTATTCTGTATGTATATTCCCATGCACATCCTGTCCACATCCCATCCACATATTTCTGTACACAGTAAAAATTCAACACTTAGAGAGCTAATTCAACATCTAGAGTGTTAATGGTTTTAAAGTACGGACTAAGTGTTGTGTTAACACATTTAACTCCTTTAGTTATTTAACTCCTTTCTTCTTCCTCTTCCTCTTCCCATCTCATTACATTACAAACACATCGCATACAGTAGCCTAACACTTAGCTGATGTTTTTATCCACAGCGACTTACAGTTGCTGTTTTTCCAGGTATTTTTCACAATAACTGGAGCAATGTGGGGTTAGGTGCATTGCTGACGGGCATTTCAGCCATTTGTGGAGGTGTTGGAAGAGTTCAGGCTTGATTCTAACCTGCAACCCCTCGATTTAAAGATGCAACAAACCATTAGGCCAGGGGTCCCCAAACTAAGGCCCGGGGGCCGGATGCGGCCCGCCAGGCCCCTTTGACCGGCCCTCCACCTCTCTGCATCTCACCATTTGAACTGGCTGAAAGAAGCAATCCTCACAGAAAAAAAACATATATGTTTTCAATATGTTATGTTGTTTATCAACAGGCCTTCTTACAGTTTAATTTTCACTAACTTAGTGTGAATCACCAGAAGTTTCTTGTCTTGATAGTTTCTCATCTCTTTGTAATATAAACAGGCCTACCATTTCTATAGTATCACTCCTAAACTGTCAATCACCATATTTTTTTTAACCTTTCCTTGCTATTTTTACATGGTTATTGGAAATTAAAAGGAATACCTGTGGTATTTCAAATGGAAAAACATGTGAAGTACTCACTCACTTCTTTTGCAAATCACTTGTAATCATGAACTATTTTGTGCTAGAAATTATGAATGAAGGAACCGTAGGACAGTAGGCTACTCGTCAGATTGTTCTCTGTTTATTTGCCTACGAACGTTTCGGGCAGAGCCCTTCTTCAGCGTAAAAAGGGGACCCCTGCGTTAGGCCATGGCTCCCCTGTGCCCCTTCAACCATACCATACAACTCCATTTCCGATCATTTTAATTGATAACTCCTTCCTCCATCCTCCCCTGTTTACTTCTCTCCCTTTCCCCTTGACTGTACCCACTCTTCAGTGCACACCATCTCAGCCAGTACTATCCTGTGCTCTGCCATTCTCTGCCATTTACCCACCCAAATGCATCGCTTCCTTTCACACTGTATCTCTCCATTGACTGAACTCCAGGAGTGTGAAACCCACCAGAGGGTTTCATGTGGTCCCAGACTTGTAAAGGGGAAAAAAACTATGAATGTCAAAAAAGAATTAAATCTCTAGCCCATTACGAAGTTGCTACAGGTGTCTTGAGATTACAGGTTTTCAGTACTTGAGAACGATTGTGCCTTTTTTGCTGGTTATTTAGAGACAATGATCCTGATATGCCCGCGGATATTCCCCTTTTTATGATTGGCTAGCAATGTGATTCAGATGAGAAGGAGATATTTGAAAGTGAAAGTGAAAGCCCATTGGGAAACTCCAACTCCCATTGTCATTGTGACACAGCACTCCACAGCACACAAGTGAACACTGCACACTGCACACAACGAAATTGCATTTATGCCTCACCCGTGCAAGGGGGCAGCCCTCAGTGGCGCCCCATGGGGAGCAGTGCGGTGGGACGGTACCATGCTCATTTACAACATTTCAGTTATGTTACTGGTCTGGCCCACTTGACATCACATTGGCTGTATCTGGCCCCTGAACCAAAATGAGTTTGAGTTGAGGTAGAGTTACCCTACTCTATACTATTATATAATCTAAACATTTGCCCCCTCTCTGCCGCCCCTGCAGCTTAGGGCTAAATTGACAACTTCTTGCTCCCTTGTGGCTTAGCTAGGGCACAATTCCTGGTGCTGAAAAAAAGTGAAGTTTAAAAAAAATCCAAAGGGATGTGAGAACATTTAAAATAATAATAATTTAAAAAAAACATCATTATCACATCCTGCCACATTGCAGCTCTTTTATAGTCTCCTATCCTGCTGCAGACCAGTCAACCTTGTACCTGCTTAGACCTGCAAAGGCAAAGTGGGGAGCCCCATGCCGCTTTGCACAATCGATCCGATCTGAAAGACAGCATGGATTTGATCCCTCAGC
>NC_085869.1:40902293-40909793 GCF_034702125.1 Engraulis encrasicolus
TTGAGTGTAGCCCATGATTTGGAGAGTGTAACCTGCCTAGTACTTGGCACCCTTAAGTGGTTCCCTGGTGGCTCCTTTCCAGCTACCTATACTGTGTGTGCACTGTGTGTATGACTATGAGCATTGAGAGCACACACACGCACACACAGACACACAGACACACACACGCACGCACGCACGCGCACACACGCACACACACACACACACACACACACACACACACACACACACACACACACACACACACACACACACACACACACACACGCACACACAGACACACAGACACACACACACGCACACACACACACATACACACACACACACACACATACACACACACGCAGAAAGACACACACACACACATGCACGCACGCACGGACACAATGTGCCCTTAGGCTACTTCAACTTGGCAGTGTGCCTGGAGTGAAGGAGGATGGGGGAGACTGCAAATGGAGGTGGAGAGGGGTGTTAAGGGCTGTAAATAATGAGAGAGGTGCTTGTGGGGATCAATCATAATATACTATGATGTGTCCATAGCATGTACCAGCATGGACTGACCCTGGTGACTAAGGTAAAGCAGGGGGACATATTGTAATATTCGAGTGGGGAAATTCACTGGCGTCAGCATCTTAGTCAATCAAATGATGCGTGCGTGCGTGTGCGTGCGTGCGTGCGGGCGTGCAGGCGTGCATGTGTGCGGGCGTGTGTGCATGTGTGTGCGTGCGAGTGTGATGGTATGGTCGTGTAATGATGTTAACCTGAGATGGCTGTGCTGCACCCCTGGACATTCCCCCTGCGGTAATGTGCTGTAATTTAACAGCATTGGCAGCTCCATGACACCTGAGGGGGAGAGAGCACTGGCCCTGATCCAATCAGGTTATGGGGGAAGGAGATGGGAGGGCAGAGGGTTTAGATGGTGGTAGTAGGGAGGAGGAGTGAAGAAAATACTTCAGTGTACATGCTTCCTGCGAAGAATAAGATCCTTTGATGCTAGTTTCCCAAATTATCTTTTATTTGTACCACTGCCAAGGACGAATTGTGACATTGCAGTTTCTAACTCCACATAAAGAAGGCAGAAAAACTAAATAAAAATAAAAAATAACTAGAGGTGCAGATCTCAACCAAGGAAGCTGTTTCATAGAACATTTGACTATGTTACACCCTATTTTTTATTTAAAATCTTTCTGCCATCTTTTTGGAAGGAGAGGGGAAAGCTGAGGATTGATATGGGGGAGTAGGGTGGAGAAGTGGGGAGGGCTAGGGCTCTTAGGGGAGTGGAGCAGGAAGGGGTGGGGGTGAGTGGTGGCTCTGCCCCAAACAGGTAGGCCTATGGGTAGAAGGAGAGTGGAGGAGGAAAAAAAGATCGGAAGAATAAAAAAGATGATTCAAAGCGAAAAAGTGGGGCAGGGGTTTGGGGTGTGGAAGATTGAAGGGACGGCAAGGTTAAGGTGAGTAGGGCTGGGGCTCAGGCTATGCAGTAGAGCAGAGCGTAACCGCAGAGATACACCAGCGGCGACGCGATTCAAGCGACAGAGTGTAGCAGCAAGCGATACGAGCGATTGAGGAGACAAGAGTATGTCCGTACAGGCAGAAGGCAAAGCATTCAAGCATTCCCATTGGCTGTGGTCACTGACCTCTATACAGTCATTGGCTGTCGCGGCTTGTCGCCGAACCGCGTCATAGAAAGTTGAAAAGATTTCAACTTCAAATTGTCGCGCTCGTCGCGCAAATCGCTCTAGTCTCCAGAATCGCTTTTGTCTCTCGACTCAATACAAAGTCAATTACTTCCGTCGCTCGACTCGCTCAGATCGCCGCTGGTGTATCTTTGCGGTTAGGTGGAGAAATAGTGAAGAAATTGGAGGGGTGGGGGGGGACGGGAGGAGGAGCAGAATGAGAGTGAATTTGAGTGCCTGGTGAAAGGTGACAAGAGTGGAGTGGATGGTATGGGTTGGAGGGGACCAGGAGGGGTGGAGTGGAGGGGCTGGTGGCTGGGCTTTGGAGAGGAATAGAGGGAACCTGGGGAGGGGAGTAGAGGGAAGAGCGAGCATGGTGTAAAACTAGTTAAGGAATTTGACTATGGATCACAGGGTCGCAGGTTCAATCCCCACCCTTACCAATTCTCTCCTCCCTCCATAAATGAAGTGCCCTTACACAAGGCCCACATTGCTCCAGGGACTGTAACCAATACCCAGTAATAACTGTAGGTCTATTGCTTTGGATAAAAGCGTCAGCCTAATTAAAAGAGTGGAATGGATGGTATGAGTTGGAGGGGACAAGGAGGAGTGAAATGGAGGGGCTGGAGGCTGGGCTTTGGAGGGTAATAGAGGGTACCTGGGGAGGGGAGTAGAGGGAAGAGCGAGTATGGTGTAATGATAAAGGAATTTGACTATGGGGCACCTAAGTCACGCCCTCTACTTCCTGGTTCATGGGGCAGACAGTTGCTAAAAATTGAATGGAAGTGAACGAGGCGAGTCGTGTTGGACTTGTGGTGCATAAGTGGAGGTCCAAAGTTTGGATTGTTGTCGAAAAACCTCTCATTTCAAGCCCAGTAATTATTTTTTTTACTCCCTCTGCCCCATGAAGCAGGAAGTAGAGGGCGTGACTTAGGTGCCCCAAAGATCACAGGGTTGCAGTTCAACCCCCACCCTTACCCATTCCCTCCTCCCTCCATAGATGGAAGTGCCCTTACACAAGGCACCTAGGCCCACAATGCTCCAGGGACTGTAACCAATACCCAGTAATAATAACTGTAGTTATCTTGCTTTGGATGAAAGGGTCAGCTTAAATGTAATGTCAAGAGAAATGGAACCCAGGTCCAATCCGGGAAAGGAGGGACAGAGCTGGGGCTTAGGGGAGCAGAGAGAGGTTGTTAGCTCTGACTCCTGCTGTCCTGCTTTTTTCCACGCTGCTGCCCACACATGGTGCCATGTGAGACACGCACGCACGCACGCACGCACGCACGCACGCACGCACGCACGCACGCACGCACGCACGCACGCACGCACGCACGCACGCACACACACACACACTCTCCATGCACACACACCACTCTCTTATCACCCTCACCCCATCCACTTAAGGCTCTTTTCCACTGCCAATTTTCTGGTAGGCCTACAGCTCGAAACAGCCCAACTCGGCCGCCACTTTTTGCTTTTCGAATAGGCTCAACATCATAACATCGCTCAATCGTAAAGCAAAAAGTGGCAGTCGAGTCACGCCGTGTTGAGTTGTAGGCCTACCAGAAAACCGGCAGTGGAAAAGAGGCATTAGTGATGTGACCAGCCAGCCGTATCCCATAAACCCCCTTGCCCTGGCTCTCCTTGAAAAGGTCCCGTCTCGCTCTGATGACCTCATCAGACGGTGCCACCTGGCTGCAGCCTGGCTCAGGTGCCCTGTGTAGTGTAAGGGCCAGTGGGGATACATGGCTAGCACAAACCCAGACCTGCCAACTGGCCAGATCAACTGGCTGACCTCCCTCCACATAGGAGCCTGTTTTCTTCAGCCCTTGCCCTTTGCGTGTCTGTGTGTGTGTGTGTGTGTGTGTGTGCATGTGCGTTTGTGCGTATGCGTGTGTGTGTGTGCATTAGAGTGTGTGTGTGTGTGTGTGTGTGTGTGTGTGTGTGTGTGTGTGTGTGTGTGTGTGTGTGTGTGTGTGTGTGTGTGTGTGTGTGTGTGTGTGTGTGTGTGTGTGTGTGTGTGTGTGTGTGTGTGTGTGTGTGTGTGTGTGTGTGTGTGTGTGTGTGTGTGTGTGTGTGTGTGTGTGTGTGTCTGTGTGGGCTACATCTGCTCCCATCCTGTGCTGCAAAGGCTTTGCTCCTCTGTTGGGCATTTGGTAGACAGTCACTATCTCTCCTGCCATTCTGCTTTTGTTGTTTTCCTATTTCCCCCATTCCCTCCATCTTTAATTCTGATCCTCTATCTTAAGTCAAATCTTTTTCCATTCACTCAGTCACATCTGTTGTTTACCTCATGGCTTCGATCTGTAATTTTCATTATTTTCCCCCTATCCTCTTTCACTCTCCTGTAGTCTATTTGTTTTCCTCAGTTCCGTGTGCTGTTTTTCCACTTTAACCACTATCTCTAATTCTCTTCCTCTCTCCCATATCTAACAGTCGCCTACCTCATCCCCTCATTCTCGAATGCTGTATTCTTTTCTCCACCTCTCCAATGTTCATTCTGTCTCTGATCTCTTTTCCTCATTTCTGTTGCTTTTTTTAGTCTGGCCTCATCCTCTCTTTCATTCCGTTCCTCTCATCGCCTCATTGTTCTGTTTTCTACTTTTTGTTTTTGTTCTGCCCTTCATTCTCTGGATTGTTTCTACATTTAAGTCTCTGTCTCTCTCCGTCTCCGTCTCCGTCTCTCTCTCTCTCTCCCTCTCTCTCTCTCTCTCTCTCTCTCTCTCTCTCTCTCTCTCTCTCTCTCTCTCTCTCTCTCTCACACACACACACACACACACAGTATTGTGAGGACTTAAAGGAACAGACCACCCTTTTTTCATTTTCACATATTTGCTGTATTTTCAAGCATTATTCATGAATGTGCTTATCATTTTTGTCTATGTATTTGCATTGCCCAGTTTAACAGTATGGCCAAATTAGGCATAGTAATGCAAGTCTATGGTACAAAATAAAACATCATCAAATGTACTTAAAAACCATTTTAAAATGCATGTAAAATTCACCAGAATGTAAAAGAGCAATTTAATTCTGTCCAGTGATCACTTGTGGCTTGATGCTAAAGATACCAGTTACTTCCAGTGATTATGCTAAGCTATGCTAATAATTCTGAATCAATAAATCTAAGTACTGAAAACACTGAGAAGAAAATGATATGCACATTCATGAATAATGCTGGGAAATAGTACAAATCTGTGTAAATCAAAAAAGGGTGGTCTGTTCCTTTAAGGGATTTCTGAAAACTGCCACACTTATTTGGCAATTTCATCCCCAGCCTCCTCAGTCCACTCTTTAGTGTAAACATGCACGCGCGCACAAATGTATGTACACAAGTATTCACGTGTGCAAATACACGCACGTATACACACACACACACACACACACACTTCAGACTCGGACTCACCCTCAAGGCAAAATATTATACACCATCAAATCAAAAGTTCATCTCACACATATACATGTTCATGTTTTTATATACTGTATCTAACTGGGTGCAAAAAACTCCTGACTGGGTTTCTCTGAGGAGTTCGCACCTTGCTTGTCGATATCTTCATTGCTTGGGTTCACCGTAGAAGTAGCCCACAGAGGAAAGTCATCCAGAAGTATGTTGGTGTTGATAAAAACTGATGGTTGATAACATTTTTAAAACATAAAATGAACCATCACCACCACCTCTCCCGTGTTGTCAGTTTTTAAGGTATGAGACACTTTTGCTCATCTTTCTGCTTTGGATCTATTTCTGGGTGACGCGTCTTTATTTTTAGTCTGATCTCAGAAGAAGTGATGTGCACACGCACACACACACACAGACACACACACAGACACACATACACAGACACACACACACACACACACACACACACACACACACACACACACACACACACACACACACACACACGCGCGCGCGTACATGCACGCACACACGCACGCACACACGCACGCACATGCACACGCACACGCACACGCACACACACACACACACACATGCACAAACAAACGCTTTTAACCTCTTTTGTGACTCTCAAATTAGACGCGTCAAGAACCCGTTGTCAGGCTGACATACTTGTACAGCAAGAGTTACCTCGAGACTGCTTGAGTGGGTGTTTTTCACAGCTGTTGTTAAGCAGTTTGACATTGTGTTTTACTTTAAAAATTTCAATCAAAAGTCTCTTCAGCAGTTGTCTTTCTTTATTTTCTGGTTATTTATGTATTTTTTGAGGTGAGAGGAGACTGTTTTATCTAAGAGAGTATTTAGAGAAAGCAAATCTGTGTCTGAGTCCTCTAGCTGTTTTAGGGGTTTTGTGTTGTTCCACTTTCGCTGAATGCCATTACTACAAGTGCTGTGAACAGGCCAAGCTTGTTTGCTGATTTGGACTAAATGAATTCTTTATAAACCAAACTAAGGAAACAAGGAGAAGTCGTTTTGTTTTCTTTGTGCTTCTTACAAGAGATAAACACACACACACATGCGCGCGCACACACAAACACATACGCAGACACTCTCTCTCTCTCTCTCTCTCTCTCTCTCTCTCTCTCTCTCTCTCTCTCTCTCTCTCTCTCTCTCTCTCTCTCGTTTCCTCCCTCCCCCTCTCTCCCTCCAATCTCCCTTCCACCTGTTAGCCTTCATTCGTTCTACCCTCATACTCGTCATCTTCTCTCATTCGATCGTGTCCTACTCCCTCTTTATCTTACTCACACACACACACACACACACACACACACACACACACACACACACACACACGCACACGCACACGCACACACACACACACACACACACGCATGCACGCAGAAGAACACGAGCACATACTCTCTCTCTCTCTCTCTCTCTCTCTCTAGCTCACTCTCTCTCAGTGATCTGTGATTTCACATACACATTTTAAAGCATGGTTGTCTCAATTGGACAGTTTCAATCAAGCAGCTCTCATCTCACTTACACCTTCTCTCTCACTCACTCACTCACTCACTCACTCACTCACTCACTCACTCACTCACTCACTCACACACACACACACACACACACACACACACACACACACACACACACACACACACACACACACACACACACACACACACACACACACACACACACACACACACACACACACACACACACACACACACACACACCTCTGTCTCTTATTCCTCCACCACCTACATCTCCCTTCTCCTCTGTCTCTTTCTTGGTTGTTTTGTCTGAAATTCAAATAAGCCATATTGGTATTCAGACGTTATGCGTTTGTGTTGAGTAAATGGAGATTAAACTCTGAATATATATGCAGTCAGATCCCCAAATATCGTCACCCCTGCACTTTTCCTCGAATGATTCACCGCCCTTGCCAAGAAGCTGCCGCAATTAAACATGCTGTGATATATATGTAGGCCTATTTGTTTCATTTTCCCAGCACTAGATCAACACAGGTTAGGCAGATGAAAAAATAAACCTGATATGTCATGGTGCAGCACTGTGACTTATAGAGTGCGAATATAATACAGAACTAATACAGGAAATTTTACATTATATTAGGTTTGGATTTTTCACTGTCACATTCTCTTGATACCTCGCTCTCCCTTCACCTCTCTGTCCCTCTGCCTCTCTCTCTCTCTCTGGCTTTCACTTTCACTTACTTTTTTATTGTGTCTTAATTTGTAGTGGGCCATAATCTGAATTAACGTGCTGCGTTAATGTGAGACTTTTATTGGCCGATAAAGAAAATACAGATAAAGAAAGTAATTAATTCTCAAAGTTGGCGTGTTTGGAATGCGAGTTTGGAATGCGAACTATGATTTGGGCATGTCCCCACCGCGTACGAGT
>NC_085869.1:40914793-41009793 GCF_034702125.1 Engraulis encrasicolus
AAACCGGAGTAAGTAGTAGTAGTAGTACTTCTTTTTTTTTGGAAAGTCAGATAAGAGTCTCATAGTGTTACCAGTCTTTGTGGCGGTCTCACCTCTCTCCCGGTCCTGGTCTGCACAGTGTCTGTGGTGGTAGATGATGTCACTGCTGGGGCCTCTGGAGTAGGTGGTTCCTCTTCCACCTGTGACTCGGCGTCGACCACCCCGTTGTTGGTCTGCAACGGCACCAAGTGATGCCGGTTTCTCCTCAGAGTGCCTTGGGGCCCCTGGACGATGTAGGAGCGAGGAGTGCTGTGTTGTGATATCACTGTTCCCTGGACTCGAGCGTCAGTGACCCACACAGCCTCTCCGGGTATGAGTTGGCGCAGGGTTCTTGCCCTGTGCCGCTTGTCAAAGTATCTGGCGTTGTTCTTTCTCATCTCCTCCTCTTTGGCCCCCACCGCATTGTAGTCTGGCAAAGCAGGGTTCAGCAGTGTCGGAAGAGTGGGGAGAGTAGTACGGAGGTGGCGCCCCATCAACAGCTCCGCTGGGCTATATCCGTTCTGCAGGGGGGTTGCTCTGTAGGCCAGTACGGTGAGGTATGGGTCTGACACTTTAGTTAACAGGCTTTTCACAGTTTGTACAGCTCTTCCGGCCTCCCCAACTCTGAGGGGCTGCTTGTGGTGTGCACAAAGCCATACTTGGCTGCAAACTCTTTAAAGTAGCTGTCTGAGCACTGGGGCCCATTGTTTCAGCCAGATGAGGTATGAAGCGCCCCAGCTGGTTGACCATACCCAGAAAACTCCCGAGTTTGTTGACATTTTAGGTGGATCAAGCCCTTGTGCTGTGCTCGTCTTCTCTGGATCTGGCTTCACGCCGTCTGCTGAAATCACATGACCCAGGAATTTCACTGTGTGACGTGTGAGCTCACATTTGTCCATGTTAAGTGTAATGCCAGCCTCTTGTGCTTTCTGGAGCACTGCATGTAGTCGCATGTCGTGCTCGTCCTGTGTCCGTCCGAAACAAGCACGTCATCCATGTGACACAGTACCCCATCTAGGCCTGCGGTCACCTTCGTCATCATCATCCTCTGGAAATGCTCAGGGGCCGAAGCTATGCCAAAGGGTAAGTATTACAGAGCTCATGTCACAAGCACTTGACCTACAACTGAACTGTCTGAGAACTGAGTGTGAGGGACCGGAAGCCCCCTCTACATTCTATGGCTTTCACGATAAAAGGCATCACATAATATTACACCACATTTAGGACTTCATTTCAGTTGTCTCCTGACCTGTCAGTGTAACAATGTTTTGGCACTTTCATATCAACATCAATTCCACCTAGCAGTGAACTATAATTTGGTTGAAAATGGGGCCGTAGTTTATCTAGCTAGTTAATTACGTTCCTAGTAGTGCTGTCAAAATCATTGCGTTATTATCGCGCTAACTCAACTCCTTTTTAACAGCGATATTTTTTTATCGCAAGATTAACGCTAGATGTGACCCTGTGACGTTTTTTTTCCATAAACTGGCCGACCACGGGTTGCAGCGTCAGGTTAACTTCAATTCCCAGCATGCACGGTTACAGGAGATACTAGCAGACTCGTGCCCCCCTGCTCCTCCCCATCCCCTTCCCCCTCTCTCCCTACTCGGCTTGCTCCTTCAGGAGCTTTCAGTCTGTGCATTGCAGTGAGTGAGGTAGACAACACAGTCGGTATCAGCCTGTAAATAAATGATTTACAAAGCTCTCTATGCCTCGCTTTTGAAAGTTATGGACTAACATTTTTTGCAAACAGTGTGCTGAAGGTCTTGATTGTTTGAACAATAGCTATAGCTAGATGCTAACACTGTTGATGGCTTTAATCTCTGCTGGCAGCTAACTAGTACTATTCCTAAAACGAACTATTTTATAAACAGTGCATACTTTTAAACATCCCCCAAATAGTTCATGTTGAATCCTAAATCTATTTTAAAGGGACACTGTGTGAGACTTTTAGTTGTTTATCTCCAGAATTCATGCTGCCCATTCACTAATATTACCTTTTCCATGAATACTTACCACCAGCATCAAATTCTAAGTATTCATTATGACTGGAAAAAATGCACTTTTCATAGGCCCTACATGAAAAGGGGGATCTTCTCCATGGTCCGCCATTTTGAATTTCCAAAAAGCCATTTTTAGCAGCAAAAATTACTGTACTTGGACCATACTAGAAAATATGTGTTTATTACTTAGTAAACTTTCATGTAAAGATCAAATTTGGCAATAGGCAGCCCAGTTTCAATGAGCAGCATAGTTGCAGTACCTGTTTTGACCATTTCCTGCACAGTGTCCCTTTAAGACTACAAACAAAGTTTTGAGCAACTTCAAGAGTTATTATTGGCTGTTACATATAATCAACAAAGTGTAGCGGGCAGAGCGTAGTGCTGTGTAGGAGGTGCCACTTCGGGTGGCGACGCAAGCCAATTGCGTGCCGAGCGTAATTAGGTGGCACAGGTGGCATGTCATTTCAAATGGTGGCGGGAGCTTGCCAAAGATTGCTTTGTTGGTGGTGCAGGGAGCCAGGAGGTTGTTTGTTTGCTGTGCGGCCCGTGAAGTTGGAAGTTTGTGTCGGTAGTGCGAAAACGTGAGGTAAGGTTATTCCTTCTAGGCGCTTGTCTTGCCCGTGTCGTAATTTCACATGGTTGATCTCACGTTTGTTTGTCTTGTAGCAATTTGGGGCTTATCGATCATTAAGCTGCATGCAAGATACTTAAGTTGTCTTTTGGGAGTTTGCTTGGTGAACCCTGAGTAACACGGGAAGTGTCCGGATCGCAGCTGATGTAAGTTGTGACTTATATCTCGCCATGGCTAACCATTGGATGGTTGTTTGTATCCCTGATCCTTACCTCTGCCCTTTTTTGTTGGCAGATACTGCACTGAGCTGCCGACACGCGCATTTAATCCTTCCTACAGAAGCACGGGCGCTCGCGTTAACCCCTCCTGCGCTGCATTGTAACAACTTCATTGGGAAGTTTAATCAACATTTAACTGCACCGGTCTCAATGTAAGTTCCCTGACTCAGTCTTGTCTCTGCTTCCGCTGTATAATTTCTCGAGATGTCTTACCTGACTTGGCTGGCTATTGTGTTTGCATTGTAGCCCAAGAACGCAGCCCAGTCACTGACTGACAGGCGGCCGGTGAGCGCGCGTCTCTCTCCAGTCCTGAGGAGGATCATTTTAGGAGCCACAGCCACTGTTTTTCCTTAGTTCATTTTGCTTGTATTTTCTTTTGAGTTTGGTGGGACACTCCCCTCAGTACGGGTTTTAACTAGAGTTACTGCGCAGTAGGCTACTTTTGGGCCGACAGCCAATCGGTGAGCCACGACGTGGCCCAGCGCAGTGTTACACCCGTCTTTCGTCTCCTGCTTGAGTGTGTGTGTGTGTGCGCGTGCGTGTGTGTGTATGAGTGAGTGTGCACTTTGTGTACATGTTGTCTGTGTTTGTCTATTTAACCATCTAGGGCAATGTGCAATATATTTGTTTGAGGACAGTGTGGGTTTGCAGTGCAACACGTGTGTAGTGTACAAACTGTCAATAGTGTTTGCAATTACTTACTAAACTGGGGTGCCGTGAATATTGTGTGCAATATACAGTGTGTGTGATCAATGTGTGTAGGCCTACCCTTTTATTATTTTCTATGTTTGAAGTGATCACCTGTGTGACTATTGCATGAACTACACCTGTTTGGTGTCCAATTAACCACTGTCTGTCTTCAAGTTATTGCTGCATGCCCTAGTGGCCACTATTTATTGTATGTCTTGATTCGTATGTGTTGTCAATAAAATTTGTATTTTTGATTACATCAGCCCCAATTGTTCCTTTACACGAACAGCCTGCATTAAGGCAATTAAGAGGTTAAAAGGTGTTTTGCGCTCAGTAGCGCCCCCTGGTGGTTACATTAAAGCATCAAATTTGTTGCTTTCTTGTTGACAAAAACTGTGTTGCCACAGGCCCTTCCCAGAAAATCTGTGGTGTCGTCTCCTCCCTGCTATGTCCACTACACTTGTAACTTCTCATTATGAATGTCAGAGCTGTCATAAGTAGCGTAGGCTAACGTTCTAGCTTTGTTTGAAAAGTGTTATCCCCCGGCTTACTGGTTTTCTCACTAAGAAATAAATCTTAATGAATGTAGTATCTGCATATAGGCTAGGCTATCAGATAATGTCATTTAGCCTAAAATAAGATGCCAAGGAGACCAAGGCACAATCCCACACTTCTCCAGGTTAATGTAGCCCTGCCTTATGAGGCACATTTTCTCCCCTCCTGTCACTGGAAACTAAATATCTGCTGAATGTGTTTTGTGCATAGGCCAATTTATGATATTTTTGTTATTATTATTTTCTCCCTTTTATTTGTTTATTATCATAGGCCTATGCCATACACTATGCCAAACACATTGTTTTCAATTTTAACAAGATTATTTGCGCAAACCTAGCCAATCTCATTTTTGTGGGCCTGCAAAGTACATCGATAGAAGTATAAATGATTTTCTATGAGACATAATTATGTGATTAAAATGCGATTAATCGCAAGTTAACTATGGCATTTATGCGATTAATCGCAATTAAATATTTTAATCGATTGACAGCACTACTTCCTAGATTAACCCAACATGGTCCCTGTTATAAATTGGCTGTTACCAAAGTGAAACGGACCAAATCATAATGGATTACTAAAGACATTGTGTAATGTCATAGCTATGTAGTGCTATGGTATAAAAACTTTTTCAACGGCTATATGGCAGTGTTCCAATAGTGGAGCGGTGTGAATTATGGGGCTACTAGGTACCATGATGTTACAAAAAATTACCCTTTCTTAGACTTTCAAATGTGGTGCACACAGACACACACACACACCATGCTCTGTAATGTTGGAATCAGATGATTAGGCTACCTGTGCTGATTGTGAAATGGCTTACAGCAGGCACATCAGATCCTTGAGACAGAGCTGATTGGCTGGAATGGTGTGGATTGACCATTTGAATCGTGAGATGATTGTTTAGTCGCAGTTCTGTATAAGCTGATTGGCTGGTTTGATACGTCCCTTGATGTGGCTTTTTGATTGGTCAATTACAGTTTCATGCCCTTGTGTCCCCATAATGTGCACCGTTATGCCAGTGGAAGACTTTACTTACTCACTCACTCACTCACTCACTGATACACACCCACACCCACAAGCACACACACACACACTCTCTCTCTCTCTCTCTCTCTCTCTCTCTCTCTCTCTCTCTCTCTCTCTCTCTCTCTGCAATGCTATTTCAAGCAGTTAGCCTTTTTCATGTGACTACCTTACTCACGCGCACGCACACACACACACACACACACACACACACACACACACACACACACACACAGACACACACACACACACACACACACACACACACACACACACACACACACACACACACACACACACACACACACACACACACACCACACACTCTCTCTCTCTCTCTCTCTCTCTCTCTCTCTCTCTCTCTCTCTCTCTCTCTCTTCTCTCTCTCTCTCTCTCTCTCTTTCTCTTTCTCTCTCTCTCTCTCTCTCTCTCTCTCTCTCTCTCTCTCTCTCTCTCTGCAATGTTATTTCAAGGAGTTCGCCTTGTTCATGTGACCACCTTCAATTCAATGCATTTGGAACAGGAAAAGTAGGATCCGTTGGCATGGGCATACATTTACACCCCACTGTTTTCTATTGAAAGTAGTAGTCATTTTCGCTTCAAAAAAAGGACCCTGTCTGACATCTGTGAAAAAGGCTAATTAGACCAAAAAACAAAAAAAAACAGAACATTCACTAAGTGCATGAATTTACTCTGCTCCAACCTCTTTGCATAAGCGGATGTTGTCAAAACATTGAACCATGGCATGGGGAGAGAGAGAGAGAGAGAGAGAGAGAGAGAGAAATTTTGTATGAGAGGGAGGCAATGTGTTTTTAATGGACTTGCCAACACTATGACACTACTTCAGTGTGGACGGTTAAGCCCATGAAGGGACTCATTAAACACTTCATAAGCACATATGCTTCCTTTAAAATGGTTTGCATGAAGTGTGTGTGTGTGTGTTTGCATGCGCGTGAGAGACAGACAGACAGACAGACGGACAGACAGACAGACTGTGTCCGCGCTCCAGGTATGCCGGAGGAGAGAAGACGACTATATGTATTTTAATTATAGAAGGCAATGTTTCTTTAATCAGTTTCTCTCCCAAGGTGATGCACTCCACCTTAAAGAACATGGTGAAGGCCGTCTGCATTACAAGACCCTCTGTTCTATTTCCCCTCTGATGGAAACACACACACACGCTTGCACGCACGCACGCATGCACGCACGCACACACGCACGCACACACAGACACACGTACATGCACACACGCACATGCACATGCACATGCACACATGAACACAGGCACGCACGCACACAAATTCCTCAGGTGTGGCTCTCTGCATTTACCCATAAAGGTTAACAGTTGAGTTGATTTCCATTTTCCATTCAATTTTAATCTTTCCACCTTTACCAGGTCCAGGTTATTACACCTTATGGTTGTATACTGCAATCCACATTTCTCCACGTGTGCTAACCTAGCCCTGCTTAACTTACTCTACAGTGGCCAGTGCTTTTTTCTGAATGTTACCAATCTATACAATCCTGGTGTCTTGGTCTCGATTTCAGTGTTGTTATGATTTCAGCGTTGTTGTTATGATTTCTTTTTATGATTATGATCGTTAGCCAGGAAAAGATGGTACACAGGTACAAGTTAATTCAACTAGAGGAATCCGGCAGGATAATAGGGTTTTTCACAGGATCCGGATCCCGCAGGATCTTAAGCAGTGGACCCGGTATCCGGCATGTTACCTAAAAATCAGGATCTGGTGCATCTCTAGCCTATGCTTTTCAGTCAGTCCTTCACAACCCCAATCACTGCATGGAGTGAAAGCCCTTTGGAAGCGGCCGTTGCAGACAGTGTGGCAGGAAGCCAATGAGTCTAAAAAATAGTTTGAGCCAACGTAATAAAAAGGGCCCATGTGTGCGAGTAGACTATATGTTTCAACCCTTTTGTAGGATCCGGTATCCGGTTCCGAATCCGGCAGGATCTTAAGCAGTGGATCCGGTATCCGGCAGGATCCTAAAAATCAGGATCCTGTGCATCTCAAAATTCAACACTTAAAATGACAATATACAGTTATTTCGTCTAGATTGTATTTTGCCTCAGAATACTCTGTAAGTGTAGAAGCAACACTATTTTTTTTTACCATGTAGGAGCAGGCAGTAGCTTAATAAGAGAGTCAGGATC
This sequence comes from Engraulis encrasicolus, assembly GCF_034702125.1. Lineage (NCBI taxonomy): Eukaryota > Metazoa > Chordata > Actinopteri > Clupeiformes > Engraulidae > Engraulis > Engraulis encrasicolus. Next base: position 40,922,102 of record NC_085869.1, read on the forward strand.
AAAAGACTGCCTGATGGCGCACTCATAGTGAGTGAACAAACGCTTTGAGGGTTGTAATTAACTTTGGTGCTTGGATGTGTAAACGTGTGTGTGTGTGTGTGTGTGTGTGTGTGTGTGTGTGTGTGTGTGTGTGTGTGTGTGTGTGTGTGTGTGTGTGTGTGTGTGTTTAAGCATTCACTAGTGCATGTAAATTATTCTTTCATGATGTGTGCGTGTGGGCTTCATTTATTTTCATGTACAACTTGTACACGTGTGTAACCGTGGACTTGATGACATGCACTTCATGTGTGAAATATCAACGTGTGTGTGTGTGTGTGTGTGTGTGTGTGTGTGTGTGTGTGTGTGTGTGTGTGTGTGTGTGTGTGTGTGTGTGTGCATGACGTGAGTGAAAGGTTGTAAAATTGTGCAAGCATGTGTGCCAGCAGTCGTGAGTTGTTGCCCAAGGCTGTTATACAGTGGTGCTCATATGTTTACATACCTCAGCAGAATATACGCTTTCTCTGCGATTTCTCACAAAATATGAAGGATTACACAAAACCTTTATTTTTCACTCATTGCTAGTGACTGGCTTAAGACATTTATGAGCAACCTCAACATCATTGAGCCACTCAGGGGAAACCTCAAATGTGAGGTTCCAGCAAGACACCCAAAGATATTATAGGAAACAACCATTCTGCCAGGAAGAATGTGCTGTTTTGTCATCTGAGAACATTAAGAGCCTCATCCACAACTACCACAAACAATTTAGAGCGGTCCTTGATGTTAAACAGGGCCATATTCAGCATCAGAAACTAGGGTATGTAAACTTTTGAACAGGGTCATTTGGGTAGTTTGGCTTGTGATCATGCTTTTGAAAGAGTAAACACAGAAGATTGCTAATAAATGTCTTAAGCCAGTCACTAGCAATGAGTGAAAAAAAAGGTTTTGTGTAATCCTTCATATTTTGTGAGAAATCGCAGAGAAAGCGTATATTCTGCTGGGGTATGTAAACATATGAGCACCACTGTATATTAAGTCACGCTCACACGTCTTGTATCCATTCTTGTCCTGAAAAGGTGTGTCTGTCTGTGTGTGTGTGTGTGTGTGTGTGTGTGTGTGTGTGTGTGTGTGTGTGTGTGTGTGTGTGTGTGTGTGTGTGTGTGTGTGTGAGAGAGAGAGAGAGAGAGAGAGAGAGAGAGAGAGAGAGAGAGAGAGAGAGAGAGAGATATCTATAAACACCTTATTCTCTTACACACCGCTAACACACTAATGGACAGGAAACATATAGGCAAGGGGCAGAGATGGGGATGGGAAAGGGGCTGGGCAGGAGAGAGGAAGGAAGGAAACGAAACTGAAAGATAGATGAAAATATAAATGGGAAAAGAGAGGTGGGGTGAGAGAGAGATAAACAGGTATGAGTGTAAATATAGGGAAAGGTGAAGACAGTGTTCGAATTATCCACCGGGCTTCGGGGGGGTCGGACTTTTTGCGGACCAAATGATGACGTCAAAATAATAATTACTCCTATATTTGTCATGGCGGACAAAAGGTAAAAATCCCATTTTCCTACCTTTCTGCTGCTATCCATTTGCCTCGCTAGACAGCTTGCTTGCTATCCATTTGCCTCGCTAGACAGCTTGCTTGACACAGCTATCCTTCTTAGTTTGTGGAGTCTCACTATCCATTTGCGCCTTCTTACTTAGTAAAATTATAATAAATTATGCTTTAAATACATGATGAGCCTCGTTCTTTATTTTCTGTCATCAAGTACGCTACGTGTAGATTATTAGAGCAGTCCACCTCTTTCACTGAATGAGACCCCTTGTGCATGTTGACTTGGATGGAATTCTGATGTGGGCTATAGTTTTTTTTCTCTAGTGGGGGAAGGGGAATTGGCGGTCACCTGTCTTGAGTGTTAGTAAGTTCAGTTCTTTAAAGTTGAAATCATATTAGTTTCATGTATATTTCTTTCACAAATCACGGGGATCCTTCACCTTGACTACCCTCACTCGCAGCTAACACATGACTTCACCGCGCACCAGAACCAACACTGCCTATCAGTGGGTGCTGCCGAATGTTTTGACAACTCAAACTGCGAGGATGTGAAACGTCCGCTGGTGGTACAGTCCATTGAAGGGGTGTTCCAAAAACTCATGTTATTTTGTTATTCATAGTACACATTCAAAATTACTAAGTAACAAGACATTTTTAACATCTGATTTTTAACAATACCTCAATGTTTCCAGTACCCCCCAAAAGTGTAATTTAGTCCCATTTGGGGGGTATCAAGTCCCAATCAGGGGGGCCAAACCCCGGAACCCCCCCGTAATTCGAACACTGGGTGAAGAGGCAAAGAGCGATATGTGTGTGTGGTATGGTAATGGTGGTAGCTCCTCTATAGGCGAAACCAGAGATTACAGCTTGAGTCATCCATGGCCCTCCCCAAGAAACACTGCTACTGTAAAATAATAATGCCATTATCAATCCGACTGGAGAGAGAGGGAGAGAGAGAGAGGGAGTGATAGTGGGAAAGAAAGAGAAAGCCAGAGTGACAGGAGATAGATATATCTACTGTATGTACTCGTAAATGTGTGACAGAATGTATAGGGAAAGAAGTATTCTTGGATTATGTGTGGGTTTTATAAAGGTTTCTTGATGAAGGTATAACTCACCAGGGACGCAGTGGATGTGGAAAAGCACCATAAGGACACTGCAGAGATAAAGACATGAAAAAAGAAAGAGAAAAATAAAAGACTAAGCACAGTCATCTTTTCCCATCCTGAGAGGATTCATCTTCATCATCCATCGCTTTGTTCCTCCACTATCCCCCATCTCTTCCTGTTTGCAGTAGCTACAGCACCAGACACTTCAATGCCTCCATTGCTCCTGCTGTTATCTTCACACCATGGCCAGCGTAGACAGACACGCACACGCACACGCACACGCACACACACACACACACACACGCACACACACACACACACACACACACACACACACACACACACACACACACACACACACACACACACACACACACACACACACACACACACACACACACACACACACACAGCCCACTGTATATATCACAATGTCTTCTTCTTTACATTTAATCTTCCATCTACCTTCCCCTTATCTCCAATCCTTTTATCCCTCATTCATTCAATGTTTTGTCTCCTTTATCGATCTGCCTGGCCTCATTTTTCTCTTCTGGGTTTGTGTTGCAGCTGTTTTCCTTACATGTTCCAGGTAATGTATTGGTTGAATATCACTCAGAGACATCTTCCCGCAGGAGAATTAAACCCTACATGCATGTTTGGTCAAAATGACTATTGTTTTCTGATCTGGTCTAGTGTAAATGAGAGCATCACAATTATTTTATTCCCACAACAGAAACAAAAATCAAACACATCCTTTATATATTTAACCAAATTGAACATTTCCTTTTATTGGCTCATGCCAACTTATTTCATCCACATGACAAGAAATCCAAAATATTCTTTGCTACTCTTTTCTTGTCCACTTTTATTTTCTGATCTTAAAGATACACTGTCCAAGATTTGTAGGGTTTTTCCCCCAGAATCCATGTTACTCGTTCACTAATGCTACCTTTTTCATGAATACTTACCACCACCATCAAATTCTAAGTATTCATTATGACTGGGAAGATTGCACTATTCATACATTAAAAGGGGGATCTTCTCCATGGCCCGCCATTTTGAATCTCCAGAAATAACCTTTTTTAGCTGCAAAAATGACTGTACTTGGGCCATACTATAAAATATGAGTTTATTACTTAATAAACTTCCATGAAAAGATCAAATTTGGCAATAATCAGCCTAAATCACTACCAATTAATGCTTGTTATTCATGTGGCCTGTGTATGTGTAACAGATGCCAACTGTGCCTCCCATGCCGAAATGGAGCGTGACCTGGTAGGTTGCTGGTTCGAGTCCCGAGTGTTGAACTAGCGCAAGATGATCTTGGTTACAAACATATTGTTACTTTACTGCTTTTCCCTACCTAATGGTTGAGGATTATTATGAGTCAGGAGAAATTAACCAGTCGACAACCAAAATACACTGCACAGGAACATAAATAATTACAAATATATCAAATCTTTTTTCTACTCCATGCTTCGTCTTTTTCCTCTGTGCATGTGACATAAACATCCGCATATCCTCTGCTATTCTGTCCTCATTTTCCTCTTTGTATGTGATGAAAAGCCCACAAAATTCTTTACTATTCAAGGTTTTTTCAGTGTATGTCACATAAACAAACACAACACAGCAACCCTCCTCAATACACCCACACAGCGTTAAATAATTCCCCCAGAGAACTGCCAGTCACCTTCTATCCCCTTCCTTAAATGGGTGCTTACACCTCGTATATGCGGAACCATGCAGCAATCCCACATTTTATCAAACACACACGCACACGCACACGCACACGCACACACACACACACACCACAAGTTTGAGATAGGCTGCAGAATTATTGATAAAAGAGCAGAGGCACCTGCTGGTCAGGCATCTATAGTAGTAGATGCTTTACTATTAGTGATACAACACACAACAATGGGCTTAAAGATGAACAATATTATGTTCAAATGACTGCGACCATACATGAGCATGGACGTAGGCTACACAACCTTGATCAGCGTGCAAGCTCCATGCTCGCATGAATCATGTGTCAACTCGCGCCATAGCCAGACCATTGCAGTGGTGAACACACAACAAATTTCAACCACACAAACAAATAGACATGACGATTGCAGCGTATCATTTCAGTTCAGCATCCCATGACGACAAAAAGTCTTGAAAGAACTAAACTGTGTTGCTTCAAACATGATAGCTATTGAAGCAGATCTACTGATCTTAACAAGAGAGGAAGAAGATGTGAACCCTGTCTTAACTAGCCTGTATACTTCTCTGAATACCGGTAGATTACTTTTAACGCCGGATCATCTCCAAGAATAGCACTTTCTTCTTGATGGTGGTAAACAGAATCAGGACTGGTACTCACCAGTCACCACGTCCTCCTCTCCCACCACTTCATTGTTGGAATTGGTAATTCGCTTGTCATGTTTACAGTTTTTCTTGATTGCTTTGACACAGTTGTCACTCCAAAAAGCACATTTTCATATCAGTTCACGCAACGGGCTAACCAGTTAAACCGATTCTCCAAACACAACATCTTTGTTTGCTAAAGGCTACTACGTTTCCAAAATATTTAACATATGTAATAAAAGCAAACTCTGTCTTCAGTCCAATACACACTGCATAGCAGTGTATGAACACTCCCAGTCAGTCATTACACAATGGTCGTAAAAATCCAAAACACGGCTATCATGTTGACAGAATTTGCCGTTATTTAACACTGTTGTCAATTACATAACTTTCAAGCCAGTCAGTTCCATTGTTGTTTCTTTTACTTAGCCACTGACCCTGCTTGATCAGGATCTACTGACTGAGAGATGGCAGCCCAGTAAATGCTTTGCATAAAGATTTGAGTTGTGTGTCTTTTCTTATGTAAAATTGTCAATAGGCTAGGTAGTGTAACAATAATGTCTTATTGCAAAGAATTGGATTGAGAATCAGAATGCTTTGATGTAGTTTTTATTTTGTTTTTGTTTGTTTGTTTGTTTTCATTTTTTTCACTGTACTCAAAAATGTACTAATGACTGATAACGGTATTACAGAAAATATGTGTAAAGTAAAATATGATGTTGCAGTACGAGAATGCACTTACAGTAAATTTGCATTTATGATGACTGATTGCTAAATTAAGATTTTTGAGAAGGAGTGTCAAATAGTTGCTCTGGTGTGTTCACACAACTGACGGTAGTTTCTAAATGTCAGGAGTAGATTTTGTCTGTAAGGCTATCAGAGCTTAAACAATGAAATGTGCACTACTTAAATGGCACATGCGTTAACTGTTTAGCAAAAACTGTGTTATATGAATGGGAAATATGTCAAGTCAACAAGAATGTGTTAACACATATGCACAACATGCTTTTTGCTTTGCTGAAATAGTGATCATGACGACTTTGTGAGTCAGTTTAAAAAATCGTGTTAAAGCGATCAAGAAAAACTGTAATACACAACATTCGGGATAACCGGTGTTGACACATTTAAAAAAAGCTTGTCCGCTTCGGAAGTGCATTTGTCTTTGATTAAGCTTCTTCCGTTTCCCTCCGTTTGGTAACACCACTAGGGTATTGGCGCTTCATTTTGATAATTTCACAACTTCACAACTGACTTGCCGTGAACTTCCTCCTCTCGCAAAACACGTTCGCGATGCCACATGCTGCACAAATATGCGCAGGCAGCGCAGCACACCACTATAGGCCTACATCTTTTAATTTTCTCTTAGTCTAGCCAATTTGTATCTTCCTTTCCCCAAACACTTCATCTCCGCTCTCCATTCTCCTGTCTTGCATATATGGCTCTCTTGTCCTCGATCTGAATCTGACATCTGTTTCCTGCTCTCAATTTCTCATTCTTGTATTGTTTTCATGGAGAGGGCTACTATAATGCACCTGCATTACCCACTGGCAGAGCCTCCCACGTCTTATGGCTCCTGACCGCCCATCTTGGCAAACAACACACATGCACCCACGCACACGCACACGTGCAGATGCGCACGCACGCACACACACTCTCACGCACGCACACACACACACACACACACACACACACACACACACACACACACACACACACACACACACACACACACACACACACACACGCACACGCACACACACATGCACACACACACCTCCCTCCCATCCCCTTCCTCCTCCTCTCACCTGTGGCAGCGGTGCGTGATAGAAACCCCCTGGGGGGAAATGGCCGGTGGGCTAAATTGAGTGTTAAGAGATTCATTTGGGGGATAGTGAGACTCTATTTAACACGAGAGGGGCGGGGGGCAGGGGATACTGCAACAAGACCAACATTAAAAGTAAGGGAGACACAATGTTTACAATGGACTGTGGTTCCTAATGAGACCAAATACAGTAGTAACTTTCAGCTAAAAACACTGGCCACTTCGTGCAAAACATGGCTAGGATAAAGAATACACTGTAGGTAGAGAAACATGGACAACAGTAAACAATCATGAGGTGCATACACATGACATGGTAGAGGAATTAAAGAATTAAAATAACTTAATAGTTAACCTTTATGTCTTCTTGTAAAAGCAGCAGATGGCCTTTACCATGTTCTAAAAAGTTGGAGCGCATCACATTGCAGGAGAGGCAGATTAAAAAAACATGGTTTTCTATAATTAAAATCCATCACCCGTAGTATAGTCGTCATGTCTCCTCCGGCAAACATGGAAAAGACACCCCACCCTCACCCCTCTTTCACTCTCTCTTTCTCTCCGACTCTGGTACACGCACACGCGCACGCGCACACACACACACACACACACACACACACACACACACACACACACACACACACACACACACACACACACACACACACACACACACACACACACACACACACACACACACACACACACACACACACACACAACCCAGACAAGTCAAACGTGTCCTATGGGAGCTCATACAGAAGGGCAATCAATGGAGTTAACAGCCTCTTCACAGCTGAAGGAAAACTGCTTTTTCAGACGAAGAGGCATTCAGTGTAGATTCAATATCTGTCTCTCTAAAATCTGAATGCATGTTTGGTCACACACACACACACACACACACACACACACACACACACACACACACACACACACACACACACACACACACACACACACACACAGAGTTTAGTAATAAAGAAAAAGTAGCAGAATATAAAAGTTGGTTCGTTATTGGTCACTCTATCAGAAACTCTCCAGGCTCTAGTGGATGTGGCGCTAAGGGTAACGGCCAGAGAAAATAAAGACATGTTGGTTTCTCTCTCTCTCTCTCTCTCTCTCTCTCTCTCTCTCTCTCTCTCTCTCTCTCTCTCTCTCTCTCTCTCTCTCTCTCTCTCTCTCTCTCTCTCTCTCTCTCTCTCTCTGCCTTCATTGACCCGGGCCCTTCAACCGGGGCACCTCCACATATACCGGACTGCTTCAATCAGTAAGGTCAAACACATATTCAATTCTAATTGGGTTCACAGCAACAATGATTGCATAGCCCCCACCTCAATGCAAAGTAACCGTGTCCATAATGAGTGCATAACACGAGTGTATAACAGTGTAAAACTATTAACTGACCAATGAAAAAAACAAATCAAGGGACTAAACCAGCCAGTCAGCTTATACAAAACCTCAGACAAAGAAAAAAATCCTCTCACCTATCAAATGGTCCATTCACATCATCTAGCCAATCAGCTGTGTCTGGACTCTGGAGGAGCTGATGTGCCTGCTGTGAGTCATTTCACAGTAATCAGCACAGGTAGGCTACTGATTCTAGCATGAAGCCCAGACAAAAGGAGCATTTTGGGGACTGCATGATGGCTCCTTATCTAACTATAGATAAACTAATTCTGACCGAAACTGCACACAATGCTGCTTGGCCGAAAAGTGGTTTGGGAATGCCTTAACATTACTATACTGACATGTTAGGACAGAGCTGATATGAAACTGGTACGCAGCATACATCAGTGTGTAAATATATTACCTGTACATCATTACCTTTCAGTCCGGGTATTTTGCATCCCGCCTCTCTTGCTTCCCTCCTTCACCTCCTAACCTTGACTCTCCTCCTTCCCCTCTTGTCCCGTCTTCTAGCCTCCGATCTTGCCTCTCTTTTCTCTTCCTCTTGTCCCGATCCTTCGTCCCTATTTCTGTCCTCCCCCTGTCTTTCAACTTCCTTCTTTTCACTTGTCTCTTCTCCCTCCTCTTTTCTTGCCTCTCTCCTCTCCTACATATATACACTCATCTCCTCTCCTCCCCCCTCTCCTATCTATCTGCTCACTTCCTCTACTCTAATGCCTCCTCTCACTCCCTTCTCCTCTCCTACCGCTCACCTCGTCTAAGTCATCCCCCCTCCTCCCTAATCTTCCTGTTTCGGCTGGGGAGAGATGTCTAGTGAAATTCAGAGGGCCATTTTGGAATGCCAATCGAGATGCTTTCTGCTGACAGCTCCTCTCTTCTCTTCTCTTCTCTTCTCTCCTCTCCTCTCCAAGTCACAGTCACACACACCAAGCTTTGTCGCCATAATTGAGCTGAACAGTTGCCAGAGAGAGTGCCTCTGCTGCTGCACTCCCTTCACTTAAACCAGGAAGTCTAAGTGGGCAGCAGGGATGAAGGGAAGAGAGAGAGAGAGAAGGGGGGGAGGAGAAAGAGGAAGAGGAGTAAGAGAAAGAGAAATAGAAAGAGAAAGGGAGGGAGAGAGGCAGAGAGACAATGGGTGTGAGAAAGATAGGAAGGGGTGAGGAAGAGGTGCCCCCCTCTAAATGAGTTCTAGCCCCCTAATGCATCTGAGGTTAATGAGATCTGGACAGTTGCTCTAACACAAAAGAAGGCATCATTAAGTCATTAGGCCTTCACTCACAGGATCTCTACTGCTACTGCTATGCACGCATGCACATACGCACGCAATCGTGCGCGCACACACACGCACACGCATACACACGCACACGCATACACACACACAGTCCCTGCTACCAAGGAGGGATCTAGGGGTCGTATGAGGCTTCAGTCGTCTTACTTCATTGTGACACCACCTCCCTGCCTCTTCCACTAGCACTGTCACTGTCACTGCCATACACTGCACTACCCACCCCCCCATATGGAAGCTTTCTCTGTCTCAGAATAAATGCTCTTTTTCTTTCATACAGTTTTCACTCTCTGAAACACTCCACATTACTCGCTGTGTCTAGTTTCTCTTTCTTTCCTTCCTGCACAAATTATTTATCTTTCTCTGCCCCTCTTTTCTTGACACCATCCCTTGAATACCAATCCCTTTTCTGAGTTTAAGATTTTATTCTCTCTTCCTGTCTGTGTTAGTGGGGTCTGTGCAGCCTACTAATCTGACAGTCACGTCTTTCCTGCTCATGTCCTCATGTGAACCTCTTTTTGTGTCCCACTGTCACCGTCACCCACGTCATCCACCCTCTTTTTATAGTCTTTTTCCCTCTCTTAATCTTACTCCACTCTGACACAGTTTTTGCCCCACTGAGATCTCTGTCACATTTTCAGACAGAGGGAGACTCAACTCTACCACAGGATAACCGGAAGACATGACATTTCTAAAATTATATACTGTGATGCTGTGGAGAGAGGAGAATGGGTAGTGCAGCGCTGATAGTGATTACAGTAGGCCTTTAAGTCTATATCCACTGCTCATAAAACAAGTGTACAGTACTGAGTATTCTTCTTGCGAGTATTGATCTGAGCCTACTGTATCTATCATTGTCTACGTTTTCATGAGACATTTAAGTCAGAATTAACTCACTTTAATTCTGAATGAAGCTTAATTCCGCTTGAAAAACGTCACATGAACACTTCACAATTCGGAATTAAATGAAACATTAAAGTAAACTCGACGGAAACATTTAATTCTGAATTGAGAATTCAGCATTAAAAACGTCATGTTAACAAAGTCAATGTTGCTGATGAAGATCTCAGAATAAAGATCACACACACACACAATGGAACTGCTCCATGTGTCTGCACCTTACCTGCACTCTCTGATATCAACTGTCAAGCATGCTTGCACTATGACACTTGCACCTACAACTTTGCTGCTAAATGCTGCTACTTGACCACTGGTCTACAATGGTCCATGTTGGACTGCACAGTGTGTAGTACATCACAGCCTTGACTTTTTGTATTCCACTAGTGGACTGGACCTGCACTACCCCACAAGAACACACACACACACACACACACACACACACACACACACACACACACACACGCGCACACACACACACGCGCACACACACGCGCGGTACTGTACCATGGGACTGCAATTTACCTGCACTATAGGCTACCTCAGTCCTGGAACATATGACAATACAACATGCTGCATACAATGCTGCTACCCCATCTACTACTTTATACAACTCCCTGTTATTATTATATTACTGTAATGTCTACATTCTATTTTATATTTCTTATCTTCTGTTTACATGTTCAATGTTAAATGTTGAATGTAAATGTTAATTTGTACTGTATTTATTATTGACCACTTATTGTTACCAGTCCATCACTGTTACCTCTCCTGTCTTGCACTTTATGTCAGTCTGGAAAATGTCAGTCTAATATACTGTATGTCTATGTCCTGGCATGGTATAGAGAGAAAACGTAATTTCATTTTCCTTGTATGACTTATAAAGAAAGTGACAATAAAAGCTTTAACTACTTTACTTGTGTACATATGAATTGTGGACATGAATAAATTAGTTAAAAAGCTGCTGGGCATAAATTCACTGGCGTCAGCATATATGTCAGGCAAAATGGTGTGTGTGTGTGTGTGTGTGTGTGTGTGTGTGTGTGTGTGTGTGTGTGTGTGTGTGTGTGTGTGTGTGTGTGTGTGTGTGTGTGTGTGTGTGTGTGTGTGCGTCCCGGAGTGTGTGCGTTAGAAAGAGGGCAAGCACCTTTGTGCTGTATGTTGATGATGGTGATGTCGTGGAGTTTGCCAGGTGGTACCAGGCCCCTCTGAGGTTGAGCAGCCACTTCTCCACGTGTGTGCATGGGTGCGTGCGTGATTACGTTTCCGAGTGTATGTTTTCAAGGATGTGTCTATGTGTCTGAGTGTGTGCGTGCACATCTTTATCTCTTTTGTGTGAAGGAAACAGAGTGGTTAATTTACACTGCTGCACAACATCCACTTAGTTCTAAACAATGTTCGGTTTGGCTTATAAGGGATTCATTTAGATAAAATCTGCAGACAACAAGGTTGGGCTGTTGAAGCACAGAGAGCAGAGGAATACAAAAATGGGGCAACACGAGATCTTAAACTCCCAGGAGACTCAAACATAGATTTGCTTTCTTTAAATATTCTCTCAAACACAACGGTTTTATCTCATCACTGAAGATGAATTAATAAGCAAGTATGCCTACATCTAAAAAAAAATCTACTGATGCGACCTCCATTTTCAAAACAAATTTAAAAAAAATCCTACAATATCCATTTTTTAGCAGCTGTGATGTAAACCCACTCAAACAGCCTCATCATAACCCTTGTATCACCTTAACAACAGTTTCTTGATTAAGTGTTTGTTAGTGTTTGTTTGCTAGTGTCTGAATATGCGTGTGAGCATAGGCTAGCCCCTCACATCACTTCGCTTCACTGCATCTTCACTCCAAAACAAGACTAAAAATACTCTTTGATAAAAATCCACTTCACGTAATATATTTAAAGGATAAAAATGAGAAAGAGTGGATGGCTCGTAGCCCCAAAGTCACTTTTGGATAACTTTCCTCCATACTTCCACCATGAATCCAAGCAATCAAAATAATGTAATGAGACAAGCCAGGCAAGTCCGCAGGGAAACCCAGCCAGGAGTTTGCTGCACCTGCATATAAATTCATGGACACATACGGTATATATATGAGATTAACCTACGATTTTATGGTGCATAATAGTACCCTATTCCAGGGGCGGTTCCAGACAGTTATTCTTGGGGTGGCAAAGGGGTGCAGGGATTAAAGCAAAAAAAAGTCATCTGACTGAACTTTTTTACCGGTTAGGTACCCGATCGAGTATCACTCCGTAACCCTACGAAAACCAATGTAGCCAGGCTCTGCCCTCGTAATGAAACATACACTGGTTTTACGCAAGGAATGGTGTCAGAGCCAGCGCTAGACATAGGCAGACAGGGCAGTCGCCTAGAGCAGAATAGGCCTATGTCTTGAGGGTGCCAGTAATACCAAAAACTGCCACAAAATCAGAACTTCAACCAACATAAAACTTTACACTTCACATTAACAATGAATATTCATTATACACTAAGTAGGTCTGTATACACTCAATATGAATGTACCTGCAGGTACTAGATCGGATGTGCTCAATCAGATGTAGGCCTACAATGCTATGTTTACAGATGCCAATTTCTAAATACAAAAAAAGGGAAAGAGGGAAAGGGGGCAGGCCTAGCCACCAGATTGACTAGAACTGGCCGATAATGGAGGAATGGTGGATACTATATCAGACTGCAAACACTGAACTGCAATTTGGGGCATGTTTTGGTTATTTCCTCTTATTTCTACCCATTATTTATGAATTGTTCACAACATTATGCAGAATGGATTCACAATGAGTGTTGCTTCAAAATGGTAGCTGATCTCACAGAATTATTGACTTGGAATTGCAATGCGTTGATACAGTGATCCCATTATGGTTTTTGTTGTTGTAGTAGTAGCAGGCTACCGGTAGGCTATATTTTGTCTTTCACATCGATATGGGCAAACACTGTTCTGGTGAAAGCACTGGTGCGCATTGCTTGCAGTTGTATTTCTGACATTTAAAAAACAATGCACTGTCTGGTCATAGCAATCAGAGGGAGAAAACTAGTTGTTGGTTATTTGTATGTTTTTCACCCTTTTTCACTATTCATCCTGTTACAAACAACTTGTTGACGTTTACAAACAGGGTGCGGTAGTCTGCCTCTGTGTTCTACCGTTTTGAAAACCTATGGCTACTTTTTTGCCTCTCGATGTGCGGTGCCAGGCACACGCTTACCATTGATATAAAAAACTGCACGCACTCGTGTTCTCTCATAAAAGCTGACACGACGCACGCAGACACAGTCACAGTTAAGACGTCTATCGTTTAACAAAAGTAACACACTTTCCCAAGCTTGTCGCGCAACTTTCCACTCGAATCGAGGCAAATCGCCCACCCATCAGCCCTGAGTGCGCAGTGCGCAAATAACTGAACTCAAACGAAACGCATAGTCCGAGAAGATGGGCACAGACGTTGAGCCACTCAAAAACAAGCACACACACAACTGTTGCTGCACACTATTCCAGTTAGCAAAAATAACATCACACAATAGCCTACAACAAGCCTTGAAAGAGAAACAAACATCGAAACGGCATTTATCGACCATATGAGTCCACCCATCAGAACACTGCTTCCCAGAACAAGACGTGGCATAAAATATTGGCTCTGCCTGGGATAGCAACAGTGACTCCTGTAAAATGCAACCCATTTTTAACTTATTTCTTGAATATATATCGGCAACAATAAAGTTAATCTGCTATGATTACAGATGAGACAGTAAAGTATCCATTGTCAGAAAGACACCTAGAGCTAGTTCTATCATAACCCTTTTACGCAGCCAGTCAAACGCGCTAAACTTTGAGGATGAAACGCGTGGTATTAGCTGCCAATGATAGCCGTCCCATTGGGGCTATGAATAATGTTAGTAAAAGTCACAATGCTTAAAAGGCAAACCCTTCATGAAGACATCATGCGCAGTCGAAGTAGTAAACTATCTCTCTTTTTTTTCTAACTATCTGCCCCGGCAGGTGCAACGATAATGGAAACGTGTCCTACCTTCTTCCAGCTATGCATTCCATGCATAGGCCTATGCATTATTAGCCCATATTGGAATCTCAGTCCAACTCGTTTAACGATTGTCATTGCACTTTAAAGACATAGTATTACACTTATTTTCTTTTCAGCCATCAGCAACAATGTTGGCTATTTATTTTTTTAGTCTCTCGCGCTGCACGGCCACCGAATTGTTGACCGCTCGTGCTGTACTTCTTTTTTTGGAAGAACGTGGATGGCTCAAAACTATTGATGAGTGAATCTGTTGTAGGCCTATCACACCAGTGGTGGAGTGTATAACTAAATCCGTACACCAAACACACCTCTCGTCACCTTCTCATGTTCAGTTGGAAAGTAAAAATTGTAAATTAATTGACATAGGCTAAATTATACGGACGGAAATCCGTCCAAACGAAACTCCAGTTGACGGAATTCCGTCGTAGCGACGGAAAACTTTAATCCCTGGGGGTGGCGAAATGTATTTCAGGGGGGCATGCTCCTACACTAAGGGAAAATTATAAACACTATATAATCGACACACACACCTATGTGATACAGTGAATCCCTTAAAGTGAAACCCTGCAACCTAAAGTTCTATGTCTGAAATGATGTCAAGCATTAAGGCTATTGGTCACAATCAGGGCTCTTAATTGGGGTGGTAAATCATATTTCTGGGGGGGCAAATGCCACCCCCTGCCACCCCTTAGAACCGCCCCTGCCCTATTCCCTAAAGGAAGTGTGTGTGTGTGTGTGTGTGTGTGTGTGTGTGTGTGTGTGTGTGTGTGTGTGTGCGTGCGTGCGTGCCATTCGTGTATTTGTGTGGAGAGTGAACTTGGATATGTTGATAATGACATAACTGAAGTGTTGCACAAGTGGGCCTTTTCAGAACCCCCAGAACTCTTCCTCACAATATGCACCAGCTTGTGTGTGTGTGTTTGTGTGTGTGTGTGTGCCTGTGTGTGTAATAAAATGTTCAAAAAATGACACAGTCACACATCCAGTACAGCCGGTGTTAAATAAAATATGAGCTGGGGTCAAACTCTGGCAAGGCATTTCCTCTGACCTCCAAAACAATTGCAGATGCCACAGCCACCCACACTGTTACAGATCAGATTGGGAAATGGAAGTGGAGTGAGTGGTGGAGGGGGGAAAGGTTGAGGGAGAGAGAGAGAGAAAGGGAGTGTGAGTGAGAAGGTGAGACAGTGCTAGAGAGAGAGTCATGGGGGCTAGAAGTAGAAAAATAGAGATAGCATGAAATTAAGAGGTAGAGAGGGGTGCTGTTTCAAACGGGCAAGAGAAGGTGGGTGGGGTAAAATTCCACTTACTCCCCTGCCCTTTTTCACTCATCTCAAAGCTCAAACCTTGACTATTTCCCCATTTCAAAGTATATGAGCCTTGGAAGCGTGCCTAATTAGTCACGGCCAGTGGTTGGATACTCCGCAGAGTTCATCAAAGAGCATCCTATCACTAGACGTGATTACGGAGGCTGATACACTTGGAATGATGCTTACTGGACAGTAAGAAATGGCCACTACTTCTGCATTGGGCTCGGTCGTGACGACGCAGTAAGATTGTTGCTAGGCAGTGGGCAAATTCTAACCACATTCTAGCCATCAAACTGGCAAAGAGCGCATGCCCACTGCCTAGCAAAAATCTTACTGCTTCGTCACGAACGAGCCTATTCCTTTGCTCCCTGTTCCCTCCCCTCTCATTCTCCTATACCTGGATGGATTAGGGCCCACACTTCCCCCTAACCTCATCCCCTCTACTCCACTCCCCTCAAAGCCCTGCCCATTCCTTCACTCCTCCTCCCTGCTCCACCATCTAAACCCCCTGCCCTCCCTTCTCCTTCCCTCATAACCTGATTGGATCAGGGCCAGTGCTCTCTCCCCATCAGGTGTCATGGAGCTGCCAATGCTGTTAAATTACAGCACATTACCGCAGGGGGAATGCCCAGGGATGCAGCACAGCCATCTCAGGTTAACATCATTACACGACCATACCATCACACGCACACACACACAGGCGCAGGCACACACCATTTTGACTGACTTAAATGCTGATGCCAGTGAATTTCTGCCGAGTACAATCTCCACATCCAGATATTAAAGTATGTCCCCGTGCTCTACTTTAGTCATAGTCGAATCTTGTGCTGCACGTTACGGACATCACATGCAAAGCACCTATCTGGTTATTTATAACATTCACCTCGACCTCCCGTTGCAGTCTGCCCGTCTCTCTCCAATATAGAGTCAGGCACAGAGCCAAGGTAAGGTAGCCTCTGGGCACTCGTAGTTACACACTGACGTGTGTCTGTTTGTGTGTGTGTGTGGACACCTACACACAAAGCTACCTGGAGAGCAGCCACCAGGGAACCACCTAAGGCAGGTTACACTCTCCAAATCATGGGCTACACTAGGCAAGTTACGCTCGGCTATGACATCTGGGTCATAGCTGTAGACAAGCAGGGTAATGTCGTCCTACACATTTTGAGAGATAATTTGGGGCAGCCGTGGCCTAGTGGTTAGAGAGTTGGTCTTTCAATCTGAGGGTTGCAGGTTCAAATCCCACCTGACCTCTCCCTACATCTCCATGGCTGAAGTGACCTTGAGCAAGGCACCTAACCCCACATTGCTCCAGGGACTGTAACCAATACCCTGACAAATAATAAATGTAAGTCGCTTTGAATAAAATGAAAGCGTCAGCTAAGTGTAATGTAATAATTTATTTTTTTATTTTATGCTGTAAGTATTCATTTTCAATGGGGTTTCATTTCTGTTGATTTAGAATTAAACTGGTGAGATAGCGCCAAAACGTGGCATGGAAATCTACGGGTATATTGAAGAGTGAAGTGTGGGACACCAGCTCAACAAACAAGAACAGCTGACAGCAAAGCATCAAGGACATATAGGCTTCCATAACTCCCATGCACAGTTTCTGCCATTGACTTCAATGTTAAACGCATCATGGCCGTTATGAAGACAGAGAGAGTCCTAACCAAGTATTGAACATTGCATGTTATGTAGAAAGTACCAAATTTCAACTGATTTGTTGTGACCCGAATTGTGATGAAGAAAATTGTGATTTTATTACAATATTCTAATGATGCGAATTCCCCAATTCATGGGTTTCTTGAGCTGGAAGACCAAAATATGTAAAAATATACAATTTAATGATTGGAGTAGTTAAAAAACTGGGCCATGAATATATAATCCATGGCAGTTTAACATTATTGATGGAATTATGGAAATAAATAAACTTTTTCATGCTATTCTAATAAAGTGGCCTGGAGCGGAGCTGTATGTATATATATGTACACACACACACACACACACACACACACACACACACACACACACACACACACACACACACACACACACACACACACACACACACACACACACACACACACACACACACACATCTCTGGTTTACAGGAGGTGAAACTGGGGTCCGTATCATAGCCTTTCTACCTATAGCCGTCCCACAGGCTATTCGCCCCATTATACAAAATTTGGCCGCAGTTCAATGGATTTGCATTAGGGGCGCTGTTCAGACAGAGCAGATTGGGGTTCCCCTATTGGGCTGGGGCTAATCACCCACAATAAGTCCTCCCTAGCAGCTGAAACCTGAACATATTACGGTCGTCTCTGACTGCAAATTAAACATTACAATTAAAAACACAGTATCCTAGGAGTTATATCCGTCTAGTTTCTTACAGCTTCGACATTTGTGAGTCAGTCTTCACTAGCTTCTAGCTAAGGAAATGACGACATCCAATTTGTGATTGGGGAACTAAACCAGATGCTAACGTCGGCGAGACGTAGCCTAGCCACAAGCTAACTGACAAACGTGAGGCCAACAACTCAGCCGATCGTGATGTACGCCACAAATAGACCAATCGACCTCATATTTAGACACTACAATGTCGATTTCTGCCTTCGATTTTCATCAGTTAAGAAATCTAGCGTCGGATTAACACATTATTAAGGTAGTAAAGCGAGTTGCCGCCATGTTTGTTTTCCAGAATCACCCGGGTAGAGAGCTCACGTGCAGCATTCTGGGTAATTGAGTTTCACGTTATTCATGCACAAAATGCGTGTTTTTAAAAAAATGCAGTGAGTTTAAAAAATCAAACCAAGTGTCATTTGGAAGGGTAATTTACACTTCCTTGGGGAAAAATAAAATGAAAACCGGTGACCTTCCATATCCGACACATCAGTTGCGTCTATTGTGGAGCTTCATAGGACCCCCATTCATTCTGACGGCTCTCCACTAAATCCAAGGGAACGGTAAAACATTCTTAAGACGGTTAGCAACGACAATAATCGAGAAACGGACCCCAGGTTAGGGGGAAGTCTAGACGTTTGCAAGGCCTGCTTGTGAGAGGGATTTACACTGCTTACATCTTGCTATATGTGTTACTTCTTCAGTAAGCAATAAGGATGAATATGTTCTGATCTGATGTCTAGTCCCTTAAGCCATTGGTACTTGCAAGACAGAAGGCTTCACAGGACCTTCACTTATGTCATAGCACTTGCTGAATCAGCTTCAGTTCTCATTAGCTTCTCACAAACACATTCATCTTTGCAAGCGAATGTGCACACTCACTCATATAGGACATAAACACACACATGCATCATCAGCCATTCTCTGCCTATGCCTCCAGCCTCTTACTGGTCCTTTTAACCAGCACATCAAGTACAGCATGAAAAACCAAACACAAATGCATATAAACTACATAACTGTAACGAAAGGTGAGTGAAGTTGCCCTAAATCTGGACCTTCTAGGGTACCTTGTCGAAGTTTTGAGACAACATTTCTTCATTAATATTTACAATTATTTATTGGAAATTAACATAATATCTTCACATGTAGAATATCTTCATTTTAGAGATGTTTTACTCTTCAATGTGCTTCTGGGCCCTTTCTGTGTGTCCACCAAAGACAGCTGCTGTCGTAAAACTGAGCTACAGAGGTGTCGAGTCACACAGCCACTTGGGCTGGAATTAGTGAGTTGGTTATCAGGAATGACCATTTCCTTATTTGACTTAGAATGTATTCTGGTATCTTCTTGTTCTTGCTGAACTGATGCTTTGACCATGTATGTTTCATGATGTAATACACTTGTGGGGTTTAAATACTGTTCTCAGATGCAGTTCAGAAGAACGGTTGGGACAGGACAGGTTAGGTTCTGAGCAGCAGGGCTTTGTGCCCTTGCTCAGAACAAGCCGTTCTCACACTTAGGAGAGAGCTGGGGAGAGAGCCTTGGGGATAGGGTGCTTGCTGGCACACTGGGGCCTTTTGCCCTGGTGCTAGCAGGTCGCTATGCTATGCTATTGGGACACATGGGGCATTTGGCCACCATGGTTAGGAACTTGGGTTATGCTATGGGTAACTGTAATAACGTAGTTACTATGCTCTCTCACTTGCAATGTACAATAAATTGGTAATCTCTTGGCAAATGGACTTCTTCTCCTGAGTGACTTTATGGCTGCTTCCTTCACTGTTCTCCTGCACAAAGATGGGTAATGTATGCTTATGGCTGATTGAGCCCAATTAACTAAATAATAACTAAGTATGTAATAGTGATAACAATAATATAAGTACTTAGGTATTAATTGGTAAATGGTAAACATATACGAGTCAGATAACAAAAGATGGTTATCCATTGCGCAACAGGCAATAACCCAGATTAAGTCTTATTAATTAAATTGGGTTATGGACTATTTTATTGGCCCAGCTAATAATCTTAATTAGCAATGTGGGTTAATAAAAAAGTTACCACAACCTTACTGGGGCTCCGACCACTACAATAAAGGGCCAGGCTCATTGGCAGGACCGTCAGAGCACACCCACAACCCTAGTGATAACGACTCCATCACACTGTCTTCCCCTTCAGCAAGCGGACCTGTGTGCTTCAAACAATCTTGGTGTCCCTCGCGTACCACCCACCATAGTTCTCTCATTCCAGGATGCCCCCGCAACCCATGCCGGGGTCCCTCACACCACAGTTTTCCATGCTGGGGTCCTTGGTCATCCCACATTTGAAGCGAATGGGAGTAGAGTTGCCCCACCAGGACTTGAACCCAGACCTTCTAGGGTACCATACTTGGGGCTCTGACCACTACACCAAAGGGCCAGGCTCATTAGCATGACCATCAGAGCACACCATAACCCTAGTGATGACCACTCCATCACACTCTCTTCCCCTTTGGGAAGCGGACCTGTGCACTTCACACACTCTTGGTGTCACGTACCACCCACCATACTTCTCCCATTTCAGGATGCCCCATAATCCATTGCTGGGGTCCCTCACACCAGGGTTATCCATCCTGGGATCCCTCATAAGGCTCACACAGCTGGGTGCGCCTCCGATGACCTCACGGCTGGTGATCCCACCTCTGACTCAGCCGGGACTCCAACCCAGACCTTCTGGCTTACCATAACTGCTTAGATATCTCCTCTCTCTCTTTTTCACACACAGCTCTCAAACTCTGTTGTTCTTCCACATCTATTTGGGTCTGTGTGGGGTAGGAGGAGAGAGGCAGGAGTTTCAATTTAGAGCATGCAACTCTGGTGGACTGGTCTGGAATATGATTCGATTGCACAGACTGTGGAGGGATGCAGTACGGTCGGGGTGGAATGGATTGGATTGCAGTCGGGTTGGATGGATGAGGGGATTGACACAACTTCATTGTAAGCAAATTCAATTTGGTATTTACTGCAATCAGTGTATATAGCAAAAGTGCAGTGTGTACAGAATATGTATTATTTTACTGATGGGGGAGGAGGAAATAAGGCTTTATCAATTTAGCACAAGCAGCTCTGACACAGTTGACTCCTCTCTTCTCTGCTCTGCTCCATCAGCCTCTGAGAGGGATTGGCTATCCCACAGCGCAACGGCCACATAGCAGGTGGACCTGCACCGAGCAATCAGCAGCCAGCCAAGCAACCAAGCTACTGTTGCAGCACTCCGTCCTTAGCTGTGTGTGTGTGTGTGTCCCTCTGTGTGTGTGTGTGTGTGTGTGTGTGTGTGCGCGCGCATGCTTTAGTGCAGATCAGAGCAGCTCCATTTGGAGCATCATCAGCATGGCAGAGATGAAGGATGGGTGCTGATGCTGACACTCTGAAGAGAAGAGAAGAGGCACTCCCCAACAGCACGCATCCTCTCCTGCTCTCCTCCGCTACGCACCCTCTCTTACCAGGAAGACATACAACTAGGCCGTGAAATAAGCTTACACTTGTGCCAGAGAGAGAAATGGTTGTGTGTGTGTATCTGTGGGGAGGGAGAGGGAGGGAGGGAGAGAGAGAGAGAGAGAGAGAGAGAGAGAGAGAGAGAGAGAGAGAGAGAGAGAGAGAGTGAAAAATTAAGAGGGCACGGGGAGTTAAAGGCTGTTCATATTTCACTGAACTTGGATGATGCTCCTCTTTACTGTGCGTGTTTCTGTTTATGAGGAGCACATTTTTCCCTGCAAGGATACATTTGCGCACACATACACACACTCTGCAAAGGCAGGGAAATAATCTGTAGTGCTGTCAGTCAGTCTGTCCGTGAGAAGATTTGCTCCAGTGAGGAATGAACACCTTCGAGTGGAACACACATACACAAACAAACACACACAAGGGCGCACACACACGCAGTGAGAAGGGTCCCCCTCGAGCGGAACTCCTGCAGGATTAGACCACATCCCTGACTGCTCCTCCCCACTCACTGGCAGACAGGCAGGCAGACAGACAGACACACAAACACTTACCGTAAATGTTTTCATGCACACCCACAAGTACTACATGGGACCCATCATCCAGAAGTAGTAAATACACGTACACACACTCACAGACTTAAGTCTTGCGCACGCACTCAAATAAAGGCAAACACTCAAAAACATCCCGTAGGGGAATATGTTTGCTGGGTGTGTGGGTGTGTGGTTCCAGCAGAGGTTGGGATGGGAGGGCTTCATCAGCCCAAATTGCTTCGTTCCATTGCAATGCTGCTAAACCCACACACTGGCAACACCCCACAGGCTAACAGCAGGAAGGGGAGTACAAAAAAAAATAACATTACAGTATCCATACAGCAATTACTTTTACCTCCGCTTCTACTACTGCGACTGCACTTACTGTTACTACCGCTTTTCCTACCAACCATACAAACACATCAGAAGAGAGAAATCTTACAAAAAGTCGCTGGACCATTTCCCAGCAAGAGCTACACGAGTAATAAAATCGTCAGAGTTTGGCTGGTAAAAGTAGAAAGCAAGTATTTCTGCCTTCCAATTGACCTTTCCGCAAACTCCTTCCCCCTTAGCAACGGTTGCTATATTTGTCAAGCTTTCACCAGAGATACTCTAGACAGAGATAAGTCATTCTAGTTCATTTCTGGTATCCACTTTCTGTCGGGTGAACACCCCTTTAGGAGACCTTCGGTTAGGAGACCTTCGGAGTCCTGAGTTTGAGAATAAATGGAGTCCCCTTTGCACTATAGATGGCGGTAGCTCACTTCTCGTGCAAACACCTCAAAAAGAGAAGAAGAGGAAGGGGACAACGCCCCCTCACGAGACCCAACTTGAGCACACTGTGAGTGTGTTTTAATATGCGACCTTGCCTCCTCCACTTGCCTCCTCCACTTGCTTCTCGTCATGATGACATCACTGACAACAGCATTATATTTCAATATCTTGCAAAAGCTCAATTGTAAAGTATTTTTCTCATTTGCAATTGGGATGGTGAATGAAAAACAGTCCCTCAAAAGTTGTTGTGGCGAGGCTCACAGCTAGGACACTTTATCGTTTTCTCCACGGAGGAGGGGCCAGGAGGCGGGACGAGGAGACAAGCACAAGTGGAGGAGGCAAGGTCACATATTGGGATGCACCCACTTTTGCATTGGGTGGGCGGGTTTCGAAGCCTCTTTATTACTCCACCCTCTTTGCTTTCACATTTCGCGGGTTCTCAGCATTGGTATGAATGGCAGGGCAACATGTTTTCAACCGTGTCAATTTCGGCTTTACCCAAAGAAATCCCAATCAATTTGTTGAGAAACGGCAAGATATAAGATATAAGCTGACAAAAAGGCCTGCAACAGGCTTATGAAGGCTACATCCACAACATTATATGCCGTGTTTGTAGCCAGACAGATGACTCAGGGTGTAAATTCTACAGGTTGCTCCCACATCGTTGGCTTGGCTTGTTCAACACATAGATCTCCTGCAAGTGAGAGGCAACCCTTTGGAACCCCAATCCTCCACAAATTTCACACAGCAATGGCACAAACCAAATGATAGCAAAATAAAACCAGTGCCTGTATAATCTGTGGTTGCTGCAAAAGCAAATGTTTTCCTATAAGGGGTCTCTTACTGTCACTAGGAAAACAATGAGCCTACATTAAAGTTCAGTAAATAGATAAACAAATCTTGCCAGTAATCTTCAAATACAGTACATTCGCTACATTGTAAACAGTGGAAGTTGGAGAGAATTTCGTTGTAGGCCTACTGCCCTCCACACACAGGGTTCCTACAAGTTTCTTCAAGTCAAATTCAATGCCTTTTCAAGACTTTTAAAGACCATTTATCCTCAAATTTAATACCTTTATCCAGAGCCGGTTCTCACCTCCACGGGGCCCTACGCAAAAATATGCCAATAAAGCGCGCAACCATCCCCAACCCCCCCCCCCCCCAACCCCCCCCCCTTGACTCAAATCAAGCTTAATTTTAAAGTCTCCCTTTCTGCGCTCTTGACACAAAAACATCAATAATGTCATAACAGATTGTGAACATGTAGACAACGGTGGCTGTACTGAACATGTGACTACCTCATCAGCTGCAGGTGTACCTGGCTCATCTGTGTACTACCTGAACATTGTGCTGGCCCTCCACTGGCTGACTGACAGGAGTCTGAGCTGGTCAGAAACTTAAGCATAGCGCCTGTAAAATATAACTAAGGCTTCAATTAATTTAGCTCCATCAAATTGTTTGCATTTAAAATTACCATATTTTATAGCCTGCCCCCTAGTAGCTTGGTATCTGGTCTAAAACGTTTTTAAAAAATAAATGAATAGGCCTATGATAAGAAACTCATATGTAAAATAAATTATTTAGCTATATAACATGTGTTATTATCACACATTATTGTGAATAATGTTGTGTTCACTATTTATTGGGATTCACCTTTATTGGGATTCACACACACACACACACGCACGCACGGCACTCCTCTCTCTCACTCCCTCCTCCTCCATTGCTTAGACTGCACGGACGTCTTATCAAAAATCTTAAGCGCCTGTCAAAACCAAAATCAATGTCTGTGTATGTTGATATTTGTTTCTAAACAATCGAGAGGCAGCCACGCATACAACAGCGCGCGCGCAAACTCACACACCACACACACACACACAGAAAGGGCACCGCTTCTATCTCACACTCCCTCCTTCGTTGCTTCGACTGCACTGACGTTTCATCGGCTAAACGAACGGCTCGTCAGATTATGATTCAACTAGTACACCTTTCGAAACAACAGTAAAACGTTGACAACACCACCCTTTCCACTCACATTCTCTCTAGCCTAGGCTACCCGTTGATTCAGTTGAACTAATTGCACAAACGAAACGCTACTCAGCTTGTGGTTCTCAACAACTTCTACCTTTTAAAACAACAGTAAAACGTTAATCCCCCTTTTTACAACATGTGACTGTATCGAAGATCTGGGCACTTTTTAACCCGGCATTGTGCCATACAAAAGCCCATTGAGTGCTAGTGGTGCTAGGTTGTTGTTGGCTAAAAACAGACAACACAGACGGCGTTTGCCGTTTATGATTGACGCACGAAATATGTTTCGAGGACTGCATTTGACTCGAGCGCCTTGACGCCCATCGTGCCCAATTTAAAAGTCCGTTTACAGAGAGCACAAAACGCTGCGAATTGGTCACCATCCACTTCTTTGACCCATTCACGAAATGAATGATTGTGTAGCCAAGCCTGGCTAAACTTACATTTGCCCATTGTTGCCGACGTTTCACCTCACTTCACCTCACTTTCCGTTTGTCCACATTAAAGTTTGTCTTCGCGCGATAAACTATCAACAACTTTAGCTTAGCTTTGTTGCTCTGTGGCCATGGTAAAGTTAAAATCTAAGTTATGTGTTCATTGAATTAAGCTCGGTGTGTGCGCGCGTGATAGTTCCGCCCACAACTCCAGTTCCACCATTTACTTGACCACTCGTACAATTTTTACATAAACAATATAAAGATCATAAAAAATAATGACTGTTGAGTAATGAACAATGCAAAGTGACAATTTATATTCGGCATCCAAATTTAAGTCTTACACATGAAAATTCACGGCTTTTCAAGGCTTTTTTAAGGTATTATTTCCAAATTCTCGAATTCAATGCCTTCAAGGCTTTTTAAGACCCCGCGGGAACCCTCCACACAGGAACTTCAATATGACAGATGACAAACTGGCTCTCCTACAAAGGCAGACAGGAGCTCATCAGGTATTTGGTGCACACCTCCTGTGGACATCACTGTTGTTGCAGACCACACATACCCACTTGGAAATGGCTTAGCTCATCAGGTAATTCACCATAACATGAAATCGGTCAAAGCATTAAAGCAAAAAATGAAAATAAACAGGTCATGACAATATGCATGATGATGGATGGTATTTAATACACAATAACAAAATAATCAATACACAATAAATACACACGGGACCGATGTTGACTGATTAAATATTGTGCTCACATTCTGTAAACTGATGTGGAATCTGAATGAATCTTTTGCACTTGTCTAAGTGTCATCAGTGTAAATAACAGCTGACTACACAAAGGAAGGTCTGGTTTGCCACTGTACTTGGATTATTTGAAATGTTGAACTCATACAAGGTATTAAACTGCTCATAGGTGAATCCAGCGCAGTAGACTACTGGAAATAACCTGCTACATTACTTTCATGCACAGACTCTGGTTTTAACACCAAAGTAGTGTGTTTTTTTTATGTTATGTAGAAGACTATGTAAAGTTTCAGTTTCAATTCAATCTTAAATTGTTTAGTAATTATATGCAATAACTTATAAATTGATGAATGCTGTAGACTTACTTGTAGGCTATATTACCAACACTAGTCTGAAAGATAATAATAATGAACAGCGTTTCCATGTGCGTATTTGGGGGGAAAGCCAATGCAAGTCAATTGGTGGTGTTGGGAAAGAATAAACGAAAGACAAGGACCTGTAGACTAGCGTTGTTCATGCTCAACATGCCAAAAACATGCTGTGTTGCCGAGTGCGTCGCACCATCAGCTGTGGTTACTCGCTATGGAAATAATCATAGCTGATGATGCGATGCACTCGGCAATCTACTTGGTGGACTTTAGTGTCAAATAGTTGTCTTGACCGTAATTTAGATATTCTCAAGGTAGTAGCTTCACAAAACACATTCTGCAGACCTTTCAAGAATACATGAAGGGCTTTGGACACTTCGGTTTATGTGTTGATACCCTCAACATATTATGAGGTACGTGTGACGTTGTTTTGAGCTGTGCAAGACTTTAAAATGTTGTGTTTTTGAAATGTGTGTAACCGCCGAAAAACGATGCCCGCATCTTTCATATTGCATAGCTGATATGGCTAACGAGGCTAACGTGATATTATCAAACTTTCTCAAAACGCATCCTGTTGCCTTGATTTTGCTCTAGAGTGACTGTATTTCATCCCAAACATGCAAAAATCAGGCAAACTTGTTCCAACTCCGGATAAATCCTTTAATGTGGAGCTTCTTAATGTGGATTCGGCTCCCATACACATTTTTTTTACAGTAATAATTAATTAATAGCTTAAACCTAATTCTACGACATTTTGTTTCATTACTGACGTTGTTAAGCACTTATGATGAGTAAAAATGCTAAAACTTTTGTTTTAACCTATTCAATTATCACAAAATAGCACCACTTCCATAAAAATAACTTTAAAAATACACAATTCAATATAAATAGGGCCTACAAACAAAAAAGGTGCCCTAATACAAATATTAAATACAGTGCAATTAAATGAAAGTATAAAACTATGAAGGATAAAAAGACCATGTGAACATCACCTGTTTTGAATTACTAGAGATGGAGAACTCACTAGTACAAAACAATAGGCCTTAAAGCAGCTTCATAACAAAACGGCACCATAACACAAGTATCACTTTCAGCGCTATAAAATTAAAGTAAAACTATGAAGGATAAAAAACATCTCAAGTTTTGAACCACTCACTCACTGTATTAAATACAAATACCAATCACAGTGAAAAAGTAGGTCTATTAAAGCAGCTTCATGCCTAAAAGGCATAATTTCAAGTATTATTTAGGCCTATAGTGCTATTAAATTTAAGTATAAAACTATGAAGGATATAAAGACCATGTGAACATCACCTGTTTTGAATTACTAGAGATGGAGAACTCACTAGTACAAAACAATAGGCCTTAAAGCAGCTTCATAACAAAAAGGCACCATAACACAAGTATCACTTTCAGTGCTATAAAATTAAAGTAAAACTATGAAGGATAAAAAACATCTCAAGTTTTGAACCACTCACTCACTGTATTAAATACAAATACCAATCACAGTGAAAAAGTAGGTCTATTAAAGCAGCTTCATGCCTTAAAGGCATAATTTCAAGTATTATTTAGGCCTATAGTGCTATTAAATTTAAGTATAAAACTATGAAGGATATAAAGACCATGTGAACATCACCCGTTTTGAACTACAAGGGATGGAGAACTCACTAGTATGAAGCAGTAGGCCTGAAGGCAGCTTCATAACAAAAAGGCACCATAACACAAGTATCACTATCAGTGCTATAAAATTGAAGTAAACATGTGAACATCACAAGTTTTGAACCACTCACTCACTGTATTACATACAAATACCCATCACAGTATGAAAAAGTAGGCCTATTAAAGCAGCTTCATGCCTAAAAGGCATAATTTCAAGTAGTATTTAGGCCTAGTGCTATTAAACTAAAGTATAAAACTAAGGATAAACTAAGAACATGTGAACAACACCAGTTTTGAACCACTATAGAGTTAAAGAACTTACTGTATCACTCAAAGACTTACAGACTGGCGTTAAAAAATACCAGGTGTCTAAGCTTGGTCGGGCTGATCCTATTCCTTCTCTCAGTGATTATCTGTCCAGTCTTGGAGAAGATTCTCTCTGATGGCACGGATGTTGCCACTATGCACAATCTGCGTGTCATCACGTGGGAGAGATATGGATAGATTGGTGCCTTTGTCTCCCACTAGCTCAGTGGGTCAGCACTGCGCGGGAAAAGAGGCTCCTCAAGGTAGGACCTCACCTCCAGAATGGAATCAGCCGTGGGATTCCGGATTGCAGTGTCCCCGCTTGCCCGCTCCTCAAAGAACTTCCAAACAGCTGATGTTTGGCGCTCGTCCGGCTCAGGTGCTGCTGCTCCCTCCTCTCCACCATGGCCCCCTTGCAGGTGGGATGACTGCCCATGTCTCAATGCTGCTGCTGTGATTCTTTGAAGGGCTTCATCGATGCCTCTGGGTCAGAGATGAAACAGGGTTTACAGGACTCCAAAAAATAAAACTATTTTCTGGCAACATTTTTCAACTTGTTCAGGTACATTGGAGTGTAGAGTGACTAAGTTTATTGTTTTCTGTTCCGAAAATAGTAAGCAACATGCATTTTAGCCCATTTTTACCCATAAAATGTCATTCAGTGTAATGCACTATAATACAGTTGGTAATGCAAAAAAACATGGATGACATTAAAAAAATTAAATAATCTACATAACATAGTAGGTCTCTGGAACTGCCAGACATAACTGTTGGTCTCTGGAACTGCCAGTCAGCTGTCAACAAAGCAGACTTTATCTCTGCTTATGCTAGTAGTCTCTCTGTTGACCTGTTGGCACTAACAGAAACCTGGTTGAAGCCTGAAAACACGGCCACTCCAGCAGCACTCTCAGCTAACTACTCATTTTCACACACCAGTCGGCTAAAGAAAAGAGGAGGCGGAACAGGGATCCTTATAGACAGGTCATCAGCTGGGAAAATTAGGCCTTTCGTCCTACCGCACTTTTCTCTGTGGATTACTGACCAGAAGCCCTATTGGAAGAAATTAAATCATGGGGCCACGTCAATTTTTGCTCAGAATTCAATATGGCCGCCATTTTCCAAAATGACTTGTTTTCATGCATTATTACATTGTACTATAAGGTGATATTCATGAACGATGAACTACTTACGGCACTATTCTGTTCTATTTACGGTAACACTTTATTTTAGGGACACATCTATTAGCACTAATACATAAAATATTAATGCATGTGTAAGTAACTTGTAAGGCATGTACTAAGCAAAATAAGACAGTTGTTAAGCATGTATTCACAAATGTCTTGTTCATGCACAATAAGGGATTTATTACCAATATAACCTTAGTAAGGACCTAGTAGACCTAGATTTCTATTTATGTGTAAGCAGTAAGGGCCAGAATACAATGTGTATAAGCTCCTGGTACACTGTGTGAACAAACCCTGAACAGTGTGAAAACAGATGTGGAATAAGGGTCCCTATTCTAAAGTGATGCATTGCTCAGCCCAGATGGCTTAGGGCCCCCGCACTACGTCACCCCCCCCCGGGAAGCAGATTCTACATCAGTCTCAGTAGGTATGAAGATCTCACTTATTCTACTCATTATGTTAAATGAGTAATTGGAAGCACTATATAGCAAGGATTGGACGTAAAGTTATCAATGACGGTGGGTGGTGAGATGTCATTTTTTTCATACACCAATTAGTTTTAATTGTAAAAACCCTACAATAAATGCAGAATATAACGATGAGTAATAGTTTGGAAGCGAAACTAAGCTATTCCTTTCTGATAAATAAGTTAATGTTTGAGAAAACTTAGCTACAAGAAGTGCAGTGCATGATGGGTACGCCCTTAGTAGAAATGCAATGCATGGCCAATGAAGATGATATTTCTTACGTACATGGCAAATTGTTTGGATAGCAACTAAATTGCACTAGTGAGGGGAGGAGCTAAGGACGTAGGCTCAGAGCTGGGTAGGTTGTCTGTTGGCCTAGATTGCGTACCCATCATGCACTGCACTTCTTGAAGCTAATGTTCTCAAACATTCACTTAATTATCACAAAAGAGTAGTTTAGTTTTGCTTCAAAACTAGTATTCTAATGTTCTGCATTTATTTTGGTTTTTTTTACAATTAAAACTCAGTGGTACATGAAAAAAAATTACATCTCACCAACCCACCGCCATTGACAAGTGTACGTTAAATCCTTGCTATATATAGGCTCTTGTTACCTTCCTCTCATTGACATGAACAAGAGAAAACTACATGACTCAGCTGGGTAAATATTAATTATTTGATATACCCTTACGCTTTGTAAATCGGGGGGGCTAGGTAGTGCAGGCCTGGGTGGTGTGGGGGCCCTAGGACTTTGGTAGTGCAGAGGCCCTGAGCTATCTGGGCTGACCAATGCATCACTTTAGAATAGGGACCCTTATTCTGCATCTGTTTTCACACTGTTCAGGGTTTGTTCACACAGTGTGTCGGGAGCTTATACACATTGTATTCTGCCACTTACTACTTCCTAATAAATAGAAATATAGGCTTACTGGTCCTTACTAAGGTTATATTAGTAATAAATCCCTAATTGGGCATGAACAAGACATTTGTGAATACATGCTTAACAACTGTCTTATTTTGCTTAGTACATGCCTTACAAGTTACTTACACAGGCATTAATATTGTATGTATTAGTGCTAATAGATGTGTCCCTAAAATAAAGTGTTACCCTATTTCCTTACATACATGTAAGGTTGACTAAACTAAAAGAAATGAAAATAAAGTTGGCCACCTTCCAAAGGAAAGTGCTGAAAATAATGATTGAAATGCACATACAGAGTCTACAAATCATTCAATTGCTGCGGAAATTAGGCCTATTGTCCTGTCAGGATTTTCTCCAAAATTCTAAATGGTCTCTGTTTTTCAGAATGGCAGACTTTCACACATTTTTCTCAATACTGTTAGGCCATAATTACCAATAAAGATGACCTATTTTTCAGTTAAATTGTCCTATCTCCTTACAGACATGAGTATAAAGGTTGTCTAGAAAAAGGCATGAATATATATACAGGGGGTGGACAAAATAACTGAGACACCATTTTAGTGTCATTTAGTTCCTCTTGCATCCACAGTTATTACTGTTGGATGTGGTTCATCCTTCTTGGTGGTATGCAGACATTAAATTGGATACTGTGGCTCTTGATACATCACAAAGACTTGCTGTCTCGGTCAAAGTTGCAACAGTTACACCTTTTTGAACTCTGACATGTCACCCATAATGTTGTGTGCATTGCAAATTTTTGAGCAAAACTGTGCTCTTACCCTTCACACTTCACTTTACTGGTGCAATGTGCCATTAATGAAGATTGGCCAATAGGCTGGTCCACTTGAGCCATTAAACTTCCAATACTAAAATGATAGGTGTCTCAGTTATTTTGTCCACCCCCTGTATCTTGCCACTTTGAAATATCCAAAGGAATGTTGTCAAATGATTGAATTTCACAAACACAGTGGACTGCTGAAAAAAGGCATATTGTCCTGCCAAACTGTGTGTGTGTGTGTGTGTGTGTGTGTGTGTGTGTGTGTGTGTGTGTGTGTGTGCGTTTGTATGTGTGTGTACGTGTGCCTGAGTGCGCTTTTCTCAAGTGTGTGTGACCAGTGTGCTTCTTTACATACACTGACATAGACACAGTAGACCGGGTGTTGTGTGTTGGCGGGGGTAAGGTGGGGGGGTAGGGGGGACCGAATGATGTGGAGGAGCGGGGGGATGAATGAGGGGGTGAGTGGGGGTAGGGGGGCAGAGTGGTGTTGCGGGGGAATGAGTCGGGGTTGAATTAGGAGGTGGGGCCGCAGAATAGTGTGTGGGGAGATGTGGGGGGTTCGGGGGGGCAGAATAATGTGTGTGTGTATGGGGGGGGTTAAGTTGAGTCGGGGGGGGGGGGGGGGGGGTTCACCTGCCAAACTTTTCACATTGGGTGGGGGGTGGGCGAGTATTTTGTGGGGGGGTGGGAGAATGAGTCAGGGGTGTTGAGCGTGGGGGGGAGAATAGTGGGGGGTGAGTGAGGGGTGGAGGGGCAGAGTAGCATGGGAAGGATGAGTGAGGGGGTTGGGGGGCAGAATAGTGTGTGGGGTGGGGGGATGAGTGAGGGGGTGGAGGAGGCAGAATAGTGTGTGGGGGAAAGACACTGTAGAGCAGGGGAAAGATGAGCGGGGGATACACGCACACTCACCCTTGCTTTACGCAAAAAAATGTAGGCCTGAAAAACTTTTGGTCAGAAATCTAATGTGAAAAGTTTGTCAGATCAATAGCCTTTTTTCAGCAGTCAACTGTGTATGTGTAATTCAATCATTTTCGGACAACGATCCTTAGGATATTGTCTATAGGAAATGTACATCTTTCTGTTGCCAACCTTTGTACTCACGTCTGTAGATAGGAGATTTCACTGAAAATAGGTTATCTTTATTGATAATTATGGTCTTACAGTATTGAGAAAAATGTATGAAAGTCTGCCATTCTGAAAAACAGAGAACATTTAGAATTTTGGAGCACATTTGAGATGGCAACCAGCTGGTGAATCTTTTTCAATAGGCCTTCTGGTCTGTAATCCACTGTGAAAACCCTGACAGGACAATAGGCCTAATTTCCGCAGCCATAGACTCTGTATGTGCATTTCAATCATTATTTTCAGCACTTTCCTTTGGATATTGCAAGGTGGCCAACTTTATTTTCATTTCTTTTAGTTTAGTCAACCTTTGTAAACATGTATGTAAGGAAATAGGACAGAATAGTGCTCAAAGTAGTTCATCGTTCATGAATATCACCTTATAGTACAATGTAATAATGCATGAAAACAAGTCATTTTGGACAATGGCGGCCATATTGAATTCTGAGCAAAAATTGACGTGGCCCCATGTTTTAATTTCTTCCAATAGGGCTTCTGGTCAGTAATCCACTGAGAAAAGTGCGGTAGGACGAAAGGCCTAATTTTCCCAGCTGATGACCTGTCTATTATCAACAAGCACTGGAGCTATGCCCCCCTGCTGCCTGCCAACAACTACAGCTGCCTGGAATACCATGCAATCAAAGTCACAGCCCCAATCAAGGTGTCTGTACTTGTGATCTACCGTCCCCCAGGAACACTGGGCGACTTTATTGACGAATTGGATACGCTGATCTCCTCCATCACGGACCTAGGCGGCCCCCTACTTGTCCTCGGCGACTTCAACATACATCTACAGAAGCCGTACGCCACAGACTTCAAGGCCCTGATGAACTCATTTGACATTCAACTAGCCAGCTGCCCCCCAACACACAAGAGTGGTAACCAGCTCGACCTGATCATGACTAAGGACTGCCAAGCGGACAACATCAAGGTAACACCAATGCATGTTTCAGACCACTTTTTCCTCCATTTCACCACCTCCCTACCCGACCCTACACCCACCCCCCCTCCCTTGGTCACATATAGGCGGAATCTACGCAACCTGTCACGCACTAGCTTTGCATCAGTGGTGGCAGATGCCTTGCCCTCAGCAAGCGTGCTCTCCTCACTCGATGTTGACACTGCTACAGATTCGCTCAGCTCCACACTGACCTCCTGCCTCGACAACCTGTGCCCACTAGTCACTAAACCTGCAAGACCTTCACAACCACGACCATGGCTGACAGAGACCATCCGAGCTCTACGTACCACCCTCAGAGCGGCAGAAAGGAAATGGCGCAAAACCCGCAACCCATCTGACCTCGAAAAACTTAGATCTCTACTAGCCTCCTTCTCCGCCTCTGTAACAGCTGCCAAGACGACCTACTACAACGACAAGATCAGCAACACTACAGACCCACGTAAGTTGTTTTCTACATTCAAGTCACTGCTCAACCCTCCCCCCCCTCCTGTGCCCACAGACCTGAACCCAGACAACTTTGCCACTTTCTTCACGGAAAAGACGGCAAATATTAGCAAGCAATTCTGTGAGCCGCCCTCCCGCCCAGAAGACACCCCCCTGGAAAACACGGCGACTCCTGCAACACTCCATGAATTCACTCTGCTCTCTGAAGAAGACGTTTCCAAACTCATCACAAGAAGCCGTCCTACTACCTGCCTACTAGACCCAGTGCCCACGAACCTTCTTCAAGACATTGCCCAAACAGTGGTCCCAGCAATCACATCCATCATGAACTCCTCACTCTCCTCCGGCACTGTCCCCTCCGCCTTCAAACAAGCAAGGGTGACACCACTACTGAAGAAGCCTACACTGAACCCTGCTCATGTTGAAAACTACAGACCTGTCTCACTGCTTCCCTTCCTATCCAAGACGCTAGAAAGGGCAGTAGCAAAGCAGGTCACCAACTTCCTAAACCAGAACGGATTACTGGACCCAAAACAATCTGGTTTCAGAAGTGGACATTCAACTGAAACTGCGTTACTCTCAGTGACTGAAGCTCTAAGGACTGCAAGAACGGAAGGATTATCTTCGGTCCTCATACTACTAGACCTGTCTGCAGCCTTTGACACAGTCAACCACAAGATCCTCCTGAGGATACTCACAGCCATGGGAATCACAGGCGTTGTCCACTCATGGTTCAACTCCTACCTCTCTGGACGCACCTTCAGTGTGTCATGGCAAGGGAAGCTGTCTACGACTCACACCCTCTCCACAGGCGTACCCCAAGGATCAGTGCTGGGACCCCTTCTGTTTGCAATATACACCTCCTCCCTGGGACGTGTCATTCAAACACATGGGTTCTCCTACCACTGCTATGCTGATGACACCCAGATGTACCTGTCGTTCCGTCCAGAGGACACCACGGTT
This sequence comes from Engraulis encrasicolus, assembly GCF_034702125.1. Classification (NCBI taxonomy): domain Eukaryota; kingdom Metazoa; phylum Chordata; class Actinopteri; order Clupeiformes; family Engraulidae; genus Engraulis; species Engraulis encrasicolus. The sequence goes on from NC_085869.1 coordinate 40,957,451, forward strand.
TCGGAACGCATCTCTGCCTGCCTCACCGATTTGTCAACATGGATGAAGGACCACCACCTACAGCTGAACCTGGCCAAGACAGAGCTCCTGGTGATCCCAGCTAAAGAGTCGCTCAGTCACAACATCAACCTCAAGATAGGCTCCACCATCGTGACCCCAAACAAAGTCGCCAAAAACCTTGGCGTCATGATTGATGATGAGCTGTCATGCTCCAACTACATCAACTCGGTCACCCGGACCTGTCGACTCCAGATGTCCAACGTACGGAATATCAGACCTGTGCTGACACAATATTCTACACAACGACTGGTCCAGGCCAATACTGAATGACACTTTCTTAAATAATCTACTCAAACTGGTATCAATCACTCAAATTTCATTACAAGTCTTATTATACTACAGTACTCGCACTCCTCAATAAGTGACAGAGACCAACTTTTCCAAACAACTGGTATTTTATTGTTTTCAAGAATATTTAAAGTATATAAATGCATAGTCTGGCCACATTTCCTGGCCACACAAATGCGTTTCTTCCTGCTGCACACTGTTGCATGCAACTCACTTCCCATTCGTGGCCTGCAACTTGCACCACCTGCCCAATGAAGGGTCTATCCTCATACATCACAATCACAAATTTCCCAATTACATCCTCCACATCTTCAGCTACATCCTCCACATCTTCAGCTACATCCTCCACATCTTCAGTTACCTGTACATCCTCCACATCTTCAGTTATGTCTCCATTCAAGGAATGAGGCATGTTGAAATTGACATGTGTGGGCGCTTCACAATGGCATTGGGATTTGTTTCTGTGCCAAAAGCATGATATTTCCCTATGAATAATTTTGCCTGGCTCATTTGTCTCCACCTGATGTAGTCTGAAGGTGCCTTTTACTGATGGCAGGTAGCACCGGCGCATTAACGAGGGGGCTAGGGAGGGCTCAAGCCCAGGGGCCTCAGCCAATCAGGGGCCTCCTAAGGTGCCTTGGAATATTAATAAAACAATAAACTATTGCGGGCCGCCTTCATTATTGTAGGCCTAGAATCTATGGTTAAAATAAATGAGCGCACAATAGCCTGCTGTAAGAGACGCAACACAAACCCCAATGAGCAGCAGCCCATAACATTGTATCATCCCGACACCTTAACAGCTGTAAAATGTAACAATGTTAACGTCTCAGCACCCGCGCACTCGCTGACAGAACAGCAGCAGAGTTTAGAAGCGAAGGTAGAGATTAGGACTAGTTCTAGAACATGTCAGTAGTGCACAGAAAAGAGATAAGGCGACTGATTAACTTTCTCATATGTTCACTGTTCATAGAGGCAAATCCGAAAACATCTTAGGAAAACGGGAGAAAAAAATTGCCTACCATTCCTACAACGTTTGGATTCTGAATTAGCATTAGCTGCACATAGGCCTATCTACACGGCTTGCTAGCTGTGAGTTGGGTGTGTATGTAAAACCATGTGGATTTAAGCTTAGAATATTATCCTACTTGAAGTTCTGTGATCAAGCCACGTTTGAAGGTAAGGCCATTGGTTATTAAATTGGCTGTGGCATGTTGACATGGGTCCATGCAGCTATTGCTAGCCTTGTGCTTTGAACTAGATTCCTTCAGATATTAATTTCCTTGCTCATGTGCGCTGCCTGTGCAATGTAGCCTAGGCTTGATTAACTTTGACGGAGGTGGATTCTTTTAGAAAAAGTTTACATGCTCAAAACGGTATCACTCACTGGTAGGCTATTTTTTTCTTGATTAAGTGTTAATGTCACTGTGCATAGTAGACTAACAGATGTAGGCAATCAAGGTTTAGCCTACAATTCACCATTTTAGAATGATTTAATTTGGGGCAACCCCTTCACTGGGTCCGTGGATTTCGGTATGTTGATTCAGGGAACCATGTGTTTTGCGCCGTTCCCAGACAAAGTGTCAAAAACGGATTTTAGTAAATGTTTATAGCCAATAACTTTTGCAGTCTAACCAACCAGCGTGCTCTCTTTCGAGCAGTGTGTGAAAACTGGTTTTGAACTTTTTTCGCACTTTTCACAGCCTCTCTCTCTCGTGCTCCCTCACTCTCCCTCTCGTATAGTCTGCGTAGAGCGTAATCTAGCCTTATCGAATTTTTGACACACGGTGTAGGCTACAAGTTATCTTGCTTGCACGCTCTCACTGGCATTGTAGGGGTGCTTTGTCCCGACTCACAGGCACCAGGGAATATCAGAAAAGCTCCCTTCATGAACTTTAGGGAGACTTACTTGTCTGCGTTCCATTTCATGAATCCACCGTGCCATTATTTTCACGGGCTATTTTCATAATATTTAATTCGGACATATCGTTGTTTGTGTGGTTTTCTGTTGTTGTCTTTGCAACTCATACGCATTGTAACGGGCGTGTGTGTGCACGAGTGATTTCCTTAGCGACGACGAGACATGCGAAAGTCTGAAGCATGTTTAATGCTGTACTGTCCATCCCTGTCATCTGTGGTCGGAAATGAGCTATGTGAACGTCGGCCAAATGTAGCCAATTAACACTCTCGCACCCTAAATATTGCATGTAAATGGCGTTTCCCGACAACGGGAAAGCTGGGTTCGACAGGCAGACCAAGGGGCCACAGCATAAAGTTGAAGCCCCTGGGCCACAAGTGTTGATAAGGCGCCCCTGCCAGGTAGTCAGGCACTGCTTCACATCCTCTTCAGTGACCCAGTAGAATTGGACACTGTATTCTTTACTTTTCAGGTATATAAACAGGTCTTCTGAACTTTGAAGGTCTCCTCCTTTTCTTACATGGTCATCCGCCAGCCTTTTCACAGCATCATCCAGAGCACCTTTTCCATGGCATGCTTCTGAAAAATTCCATGTGACTTTTTGGCACCCACGAAGAAAGGGTAGGCTGCTCATCAGGTAGAAATTCCCTTTGTTCCTATATTGTGTTACTGGGCCATCACTCATGCAATGCTGAGTTGTTACTGAGGGGTTCCTAGCCTTCACATCATCCATCACGGGCTTCAGATGGGCCCAGACTGCCTTCTCGACTTACCACAGACAATCTGATATGGTGGCATAGGACTGATGGCCTTTGTCTGTGTACACAACACATGTGTGGGTAGTGGCTTGCTGTCGGTTAGAACCAAAATTTATGGCCTGAATTTCGGTGTTCAACTTGCAGCCATAATTTTCGGAGAAGTCCATATGGACAACAACCTCCCCTTCTGATAGTGTTTCATTGAGCTGCCTACACTTTTCTGTCTGTGTAATCCAGTTAAACTGGTGCTTTGCTAAGGAGTCCAGTTTGGTGTTGAAGAGGTAAACAAGGTCTTTTAATGTTCCAGTTGTTTTTTTTTTTGATATTGTGGCACTTCCTTCCCACTTTTGAGTATCTTCTTGTCCCTCACAAATTGCTCCCACACAATATCTTCTGGGCTTTCTTCAAAGACACCAACTGCCATCTTGTTGTTACATTTTTGGCATTCACGGTACATGCATCTCCTCCTGTCTGCATTACAAACATTGATGAGAGGAGTTCTGATACACTGGAAGTTTGTAATATTCCTTGTTGTTTCAGTTTATCCACCAGGAGACCTACATTTTCATGATATGCATGTGCATGTGTTGCGATCACTTCAACTTGCAGCCATAATTTTCGGAGAAGTCCATATGGACAACAACCTCCCCTTCTGATAGTGTTTCCTTCAGCTGCCTACACTTTTCTGTCTGTGTAATCCAGTTAAACTGGTGCTTTGCTAAGGAGTCCAGTTTGGTGTTGAAGAGGTAAACAAATTATGACCTTCATTCGCATCATCATCATATTTATAACTTCTATGGTTACATAGAAAATAGATTGAAATGAATGATATTCTGGGTGATTTCAGTGCCTGTTCACTCTTCACAGTGGTGTATGTGTGAGAGGACATACACAATCAACTTGTGCACAGCCAGATGAGGCTGATGATTTCCAGTCCAAAAAATGCTCTACACCCGCCTAGAAGCACAAAATCCCACCCAATTCTATTGATTTCTATGGCAAAAATTCCATTTTTACCAGCACACTGCCATCCTAAGCAGCCCAATTGGGCGGGAAACAGCCCAATCTGGCAACACTGTGCACAGGTGTGGGCAGTGAAGGCAGAGAACACTTCAAGAGCAGTTAGCAAACTTCTACATTCAACTTTTACATTGTTGGTACTAGTTATCACAACACTTAACTGATAACACTGAATGACGTCCTTTTACTTTCTGCATCTTTTATGAGCGAATACATAGTCACAAATATAAAATATTGCTTTTTATCGACATATTTCAGTACCATTACTTCCAAACTATGCTGAAATGCATTTGTTTCAACAAACGACATGCTACAACAGTGACTTTTGACATGTCACTGAATGACATCTGCTTTTGTGTCCACTGCTGACATATATTAAAAACATGAAGATATCTGATATTTCAGAAAGGGAAACTCCCCTTCTGCTACCACCCCTGGAGTCTTCAGAGGTCCCTCTAATGATGGCACAGGTGTTCACCTGACTATGAACAAGGTTGATGATTGAAAAAGGCCAGCTTTATCTAATTACACTGAATGACTTGTAATGAATTGCATAATTCGGACAAAAGTCCCCAAAGGATTTAAGTATCAAAACAAAAGCGTGCCGCAAAGTGCTTTTAATACAACAACACCAAGACCTATGAAATTATTCCTGGACTGTTCAACACACCTTATTCACATGAATATTTAAGGATAATACAGTGAAATTGAAGTTCGGACCATTACACTGAATGACAAATAAGGCCTTTACAATAATATTCCACTCATACTTTTAAGTAAGTGACATCATGAAGTGGACAATGTACTCTCCTTTTAAGTATCCAAAATGTAATCTTTTCCCTTTCATGGTACATTTATGTGTCCAGAACAAAAAAAAAAACACGTTTAGTCTTTGACCCCTCTGTTGTCATTGAAGGCCACCTTCTTGAAGCGGGGGCCGAGGATGGTGCATTCTGACAGAACGGCATTGTATTCCATCCGGTGGATTTTTTAATTTTTTTTAAAATAGCACAAAAAATTACAATGATAATAACATCCTAATAAAGTTTAATAGGTGTCATATTAATATTTTAGCAAAGTTCAATGAGATTATGTTTGAAGTTGAACACTGTACCTCTCTGCGCTGATCTCGACTGTGACCTGGTCAAAGGGCTCCAGGACACTGCAGGCATCTTTCAGAGCACCCTACTCCTCCTGGCTGAGAGGAGCCACATGGGCATTGATGACGGCCAGTGTTGCAATAATAATAATAATTTTAAAAATTACACTATGGCCTTTACTTTATCCACAGTGGGCTTCATGGTCCTCAGAGCATTCCTGACAAACAGATTTATGGTGTGAGCCAGGCATGGATGGTGTGTCCATTTCAGCAGCTGAATGGCTCTGGTTATATTGGCTGCATTATCTGTCACACAGCACACAACTTTGCTCTCCACCCCCCACTCTCTTGCCACTCGGTGGAGCTCTGCAGCCAGGTTTTCGGAAGTGTGTCTGTCTCTGAACTCAAAGCAGTCCAGCAAACATGATACCAAAGAGGGTGGAGTAATAAAGAGGCTTCGAAACCCGCCCACCCAATGCAAAAGTGTGTGCTCAAGTTGGGTCTCCTAAGGGGGCGTTGTCCCCTCCTTCTTCTTCTATTTTTGAGGTGTTTGCACAAGAAATGCGCTACCGCCATCTACAGTGCTAAGGGGACTCCATTTATTCTCAACCTGAGGACTCCGAAGGTCTCCTAACCGAAGGTCTCCTAAAGGGGCGTTCACCCTACAGAAAGTGGATACCAGAAATGAACTGAAATGACTTATCTCTGTCTAGAGTATCTCTGATGATACCATCTTGTCATTTTCTATGAAATGGCAGGTGACAGACATGAATGACGTGGTGGTGCAGGACGTCCAGCAGTCAGTTGTCAAACATACAGCTGAGGCTCTATTCACCTTTTCTTGCAGGGAGGTCCGTACATCGTCGTATAGGTCTGGGATGAATTTCTGTGTGAGGGTTTTTCGGCTGGGGATGGCATACATAGGATTGAGGGCGTGGCAGAAATTCCTAAATCCAACATCCTCAACGATGGCAAAGGGTTGGAAATCTCTGGCTACCATCTTGGCCAACTCCTCGTCAATTGCTCTCTGTCTTGCTGGAGTTAATGATTTCTGGAGGAACTGCTTCATGGAGCTCTGGGTTGTGGATGCAGGAGGGTGGTCTGCAGGCTGGGATGTAGAAATGGAGGCAGTTGTTGCTGATGCAGAGGGAGCAGTTGTTCTGGCACCTGAGAAAGCTGCAGCTGTTGCACTTGTGCTGTCAGAAGGTTGTGATGATTCCTTTTCTGTCCTCGACTCTTCCATCACTTCTGGATGCATTAGCTGCATGTGTCTGTGCATGTTATTTGTGGAACCTGCACGATAGGAGCAGGTAGATTTGCAGTGTCTGCCCTGTTTGGGTCAGATATAGTATTAAAATGAGTCCAGATTTTACTCCGTTTTCTGTCACCACACATTTTCACACCTAGAACTATTCAATTGTCACACTGACTCCCCTTCTTCCTGCCGTGTGTGCCTCTTCTTGACCGCTGAGAGTGACTGACTGCAGTCAGAGACAGTCTTATACGAGACGGATCACTCATAAAACCTTCCATAGGAATGAACGAGAGCATTTGGCTATGCGAACATGGCGTTTGCCGGCGTCCCTCCCACCTGTCCAGCACGAAGAGCCAATTGCTTGCTGTACTGCACCGTCATTGATCCAATCATGTCAACGCATCGACGCAAGCGCACACTTTTTTCCCCGATTGCCAATACCTTATCGGTTTCTTGGCCATGTGGTTTGTATGTTTGCCGCCAGTGGAAACGTGCCAGCCCGATGGACAGCTGTTTTGAAAGTGTTCTTGTGGAGAAAAAGGTATGTGGTGTTTTTTTTGTTTGTTTGTTTGTCCTTTTGAAAATAATTGATGTTAATTTCTGGCATTGCAACATAGGCAACATATCATGTTGGCATATCTTCTTCGTGTCAAGACGACATAATGTCTTACATATTTGCTGTGTTTCTTTTCCAATTCCCTGTGTGTTCTAAGCACACCAGCCAACATGTTAACACAGATTTTTGGGGGGAAGACTAAAATGGCTGTGGTGTTAATCTTTACTGGCCTAACATGCACCCAGTAGTATGGGTCAAGTCAGTGGTGTAAACTTTCTCCCAGCCAAAGTGAAACCTGAACAGCATTCGACCAGTTGCCAGTGTCACTTTATAGCCCTGATTCGCTTTGAAAACACTGCTACGAAGTTTGTGATTGGCATTTAGGATGCAGGGGACCATTCCATCATTACCTCCGCCAGGAGGTTATGTGATCGCCAGAGTTTGTGTGTGTGTTGTCTGTGTTTATTTGTTTGTTCGTTCGCTGCTATTTCACTGCCTGCCACAAGGTGCGCACGGTGAGCACTGAGCACCGGCGTGCCTGCGCCTTTCTCAGCAAGGAACAGGGAGAGACTCTCCTTTGCCGCGCCAGCTCCAATACGAAGTGCATTTCACCTAAAAAGTTGTTCATCCGCATGCAGGCTTCATCCGCAGGCAGGAAATAATCCTGTCAAATTAATTACCACCGCTGCCAAAAATATGGAATTTGTGATTGTGTTGGCCCGTATGTTATCATTGCTGTTGCGAGATGGACAGTGACCACCCCCGCATATTGTTTAGGTTCACAATGCTGTCGAATTAATTACGTTGTCAAAAATATGGAATATGTGATCGTGTAAGTTCACAATGCTCTTGTGGACTGTGACTTAAGTTCACAATGCTGTCGAATGAATTAGGCTACCGTTGCCAAATCATTTTTGACTGTACGTTCACAATGCTGGTAAAATGCATTACATCCCCTTCGCTACATTTAAAGTTAACCCCAAGTTGTTTGCGAGATGGACAGGGATCAGAAAGCCCGACAGCATGTATAATGACCGAGCATATATTCCAATCGGGTGTGCCTGCACCAAAGCAATAAGGAAAACACTCCTTTGACGCAAGCTCCAAAACCAGTGCTATCAACCTAAAAAGTTGCTCATCAGCAGGCACCCCTTTGGCTTGGCTACACCCTCGTTGAAGTTAACAAACAGTCATGTGAAATTAATTACCGCTGCCTAAAATATGTGTGAAGTGGAAGTTCACTGCTGCGAGATGGACAGTGACCACCGCAGATAATTTTGGTTCACAATGATGTCGAATTAATTAAGTACCATCGCCAAAAAATATGGAATTCGTGGCTGTGTCACAATGCTGGTCAAATGCATTACACACTTCCCTCAAGTTAACCCCAGTTGCGAGATGGACCACAAAGGCCGACAGCAACGTAGACTGATTGACAACGGTGATAGTGATTTTCCGACAGCGCTAAGGCCAACCAGTGGCCCATGAGAATGATTCATACCATCGTAGGCAAAAAAAATAGGCCTAACCAGATACGGTTGTCTGTGGTTGTTTCAGTTTTGTTGGTCAAAATCATTACATTCCCTTCACTAATCACTAATACAGTTCTAGCGTGTGATCACAAGTTTTCAAAGCAGATTGATTTTTTTAATCTTGTAGACTAAGTACAAGGATGGATTAGGCTGATACAATTGGTATAATTCCACTTAGTCTTTAAAGTGTGATATGAAATAGCTGTGAAATTTTAAATGGTAATAAGGGCATGCTGCCAATCATCAAAACTGTTTATAACAATGTGACCAGGAACTTCTGACCTTCAATAAGGACAGTGCATAGTACTGCAAGTTCACAATATAGCATGCAGCACTTTGCCAATACCACAATCACAGGTGAACAAAACAGACCACAGTTAATCAAGGACATGGTAATTAAAAATAGGCCTACAGATATAATCTAGTTACAACTTGACTGTTAAATTCTCTGAACACACTAATGGTGTGTATAAACCTGCATAAATGACACCACATCATCACACAGAACTTCCTTGGCGGAGGTCTGCACACTCTGGGTGCATTTCTAGTTGGCGCTGAATTCAGCGGCGCTTACGCGCAAAAGCCGAGTTTCAACTACCGGCAGCTTCTGACACCGTTCCACCACTGAAGATCAGCTGCGCCTTGGCTAGTTTCACTTCAGCCGCGCTCATCAAAGCTGGCGTTGCGCTCGTGCACGGTGTACAGGGGAAGTCCATATCAATGATTGTCGAAAATGCGATCATGTTGCATGCCTTGTCAAATCAAGTCTTCATCAGTTATATGATGCGAGCATCTGTAGGTGAGCGGTAACGCAACCGCATTCCAATTGAGAGGCCCGTGTTCAATCCCCACTATGCGTAATGGCAGATCACAACTCAATCATCGGAGGGAGAGCGTCGTCCAAATTTCTAATGCCACCATTTCAATGCGTAAAAATAAAATGCTTGCATCATCTAAGGTGTTTTAATTTCATCTTTCAGAAGAATTTGTTTTCGGATTAAATAAAGCATAGCCTAGGTAAAACGTTAGGCAGAGATCATTTGTTGAATCATTGCAATGCAAACTCAAGCGTCGGCGTCTGTAAGGTGGTTGTGAAGACGTTTTTTTATTGCCTATGCTGTAAAATGTTAAGGTCTAGGCCTAGGCCTACATTTAACTGTAGGCCTATTGCTTGATAGCAAATGAAGGCAGCCACAAAGCGACGTCAAAGGAGAGAATAGGCAAAAGTATATTTTGAAGTTTCCATTTCTATAACCTGTCGCCACACAAGACTTGAACCCGGAGCGACCACACATTAAGCAGCGCACCTGTCCACTGGGCCACTCACGTCTTCGTCTATGTTGAAGGAATTGTTCAAAGTGATAGGCCTACTAGTAAATCAACACTATAAAAGTTTTTAAAAATGTGCTGATTATCAGAAATCCCCCCGAAATTAAAGACAATGGTAACTATTGTATTTTTTTACTGGCATTATCACATCATAGACTATTAAAATCGAGTGACTGGTTCGCTTTGATCTCGTAAAATGATGGCGGGAATTAAGCGGAACGTGCCCACTGTGACATTGTTTCCAACAGGTTCATTTTTTTTGCAACACTGATTACATTGACATTTAGCCTGGTGTTTAACCTGGGAGCTACCAGGTTAGAGTTGGAGCATAAATTACCGTGGCAACTCAGCTAAGTTTCAGGTTAGCAAGGCTGATGGAACGGATCTCTGTATAAAAATAGCGCAGTTTACAGACTTGAGCTCGGATTTGGGGTAACCGCCGTTGATGGAATGGTCCCCAGATGGCTTGTTGTGATTTTCACTTAACCGTTTCACGAAACCCTCGTGTATTTAACCAACCTGTGGACAAGGTGCACCACCCTCACACCAAAGCTGTATTTTGTAACATTGATGGTTGCTGCACTGAAGCATGAATCAACAACGAAATGCAATCAGAAAAGGAATTTATTTTTCAAGCATCAGCATTCAATACGGTTATTGCCATGTCACAGTTGATAGGAGTTTGTTTTGGCACACCCCAACATCACATACATAGGTTGTAATGGACAGAAACAGTAGATCACATGCTTAATTACAGACAGCTGTGGGCACATAAACATAGCCATTGAACAGTAGGGGGAATCCAGCAGAAATCACATATTAGTGAAGTGCATATTGAAGTGGAATGGTAAAGTGCACACAAAATACAATACATTGTAAGCATGACATAAGTCAGAGCTGTTAGGGCTTTGGACTTTGTGTTTTTAGTGTCTAGTCTACAGTCTCTTGTGTTTGCCTCATGTTCTGTGCTTTATTTAGTTTCTGTGCCATCCCTTGTTTTTCGCCTGCCCATGTGCTTTTGTTCTGTAGCCTCAATGTTCCTTTGTTAACTTTCTTTGTGATTTGATCTCCCATGTGCTTCTGTTTGTTTTCCTGTCTAATGTTGGTATCTGCCCCTTGGCCTTAATTGGTTTCCCTAGTGTTTTCACCTGCCTCGTTGTCCCTGTCTGTTTCTAGTTCTAGGTTATTGTCCCCACCTGTGTCTCCTGTTCTTGGTCATTGATCTCACCTGTGTGTCGTTCTATGGTCTTGTTCTCTTGTGTCTTGTATCATCGTCACCTGTGCCTGTGTCCCATGTAATTAGTTCTGGTTAGAGTTTTGATTAGTTCCCTGTGTTTTGTTAATTGTTCCCTGTGTATTTAAGTCCCACTGTTTCTCGTGCTCCTTGCTGCGTCATTGTCGATCTACGGAAGTCTAACCCTGTGTTCTCCTGAGTGTTTAAGTGTAAACCCCTAAAGCCTGGCTCAAACTACACGACTAGCGATTGTGTGTCTGATTTTGGCGTCGGGGTGCACCGCACACTAGAAGAGAATCGCAACTGTCAATCTTGTCGCTGCTCGCAGCCACCGAGGCAATTCCCGACGTTCTATTTCCAGTCGTAAATATCAAACACTGTTTGATTTCTCCGATTTGCGATTGGCGACTCTTTGAGCTGCCAAAGTTCTACCTTTGACCGTTGTTGCGTGCTGCACTTGGGCTCCAACCCTGAAAATCCTGACAAGAACAGGTTCAAATGTCAGATGGCCAGTGCATATGTGCCGGAATGTTCAGGTTCTCAAGAATCCATGCCTTATTTGAAGGGAGTAAAATGATGTGCTGGATGGAGGGGATCAGCTATGATTTTCCTCGCCTTTCTGATAACCAGTGATGAAAAGAGAGAGAGGGGGTGTTGGGCCAATCATTTCATCCCTCCCTCCACAAACAATAAATAAATAAATAAATAAATAAATGAATGAATGAACAAACAAAAACAAATAAATAAGCTTAAATAAAAACCTTGCTAAGTAAACATAAAGTACATTTTGAATATAAAATTAAATGTCCCTTCAAAAAAAACATCAATTTTCTCCGGCATTGAGGCACACCAACTTCCTCTGTGTTCGGCGTTTCCGGTTCTCAACCTCCTGGTTTGCCCTTTTCAGTTCAGCACCCACTCGGCACATTATGAATTTTTTGGAGGCCACACGCTCGATCAGTTTTGCATGTGATGGGTGAGCGAGGACTATGGCCTCAAATGCCCCCTCATCTTTAATGACCTCCTGAAGGGCCTTTGTCATGCCTCTTCTCCCCCTGACCCGCCTTACAGCCAACCGGACAGCATCGGAGGGGTTACATAGGCCGGCGGTGCTGCTGTACTGCTTGTTCCTGAGGAAGGAACCTTCCCTCATGGCAGTGCTGTAAGAGTGCTCACTGTTATTGTGAACAGTGAGAACACTGTCACACTCCCAGCACTGCCCGAGTTCAGGTTCCTCCCCCAGTTTCCTGCAAACCCAGCCGGCCACGTAGTCCAGGGCTTCCTCCCCCCCTTCCAGCAGGTTGTCACCCGCAATGACGCCCTGTGATTGCCAAATGCATACAGCCTTTAATGCAAGGTGTACATGGTCTATATACTGTTAATAAACAGTATGAATAATCTATTAATTAAATTACGTGTCATTACCTCCTCAGTAGCCCAGGTGTCAGGCTGGTGTACTACTTAGAGGACAAAAACACATTGCGAGGGGGTTGGTGAACATAGTGTTTGTCTTACTGAAATGGAAAACAGTCTGAATGAAGCCAGATCTTGACATCACAGTTCAGGATGTTGTCTAGTGTTTGGGGGGGGGGGGGGGGGGGTCGTCTCTTTTTTAATCACATTGAGTTACTTTGTGTATGACATGCGCTTTAGAAATAAAATGGTCTTGCATTGCCTAGTTTAGATCAGGCATTAAGCCTAACAAATGACTATCATTAGTGATGTTGTAGTTCCTGTGTTGTGTGATGTCTAGCCTGCTCTCCATTTTTGTCTCCATTGCTGTTCACAAGTGGAAGAGTTGCTTCATCAGGGAGGCAGTTGGTGCCACTTCCCTGCACCTCAAACAGACCAGCCACTGACGCGCTTTTCAGGGCAGCTGTGAACTCCCGGGTTGTGGGGTGGAATCGATGCCCTCCTTTCCCTCTGATGACAGAGAAGAGGTTCTGCAAAGGAGGGTATGTACACAATTGTCAGTAATAAGTAGGCTATGCAGTAAGTAGGGTGTAGCCCATGTTATTGTTAGTGAGATGAACATTGTGTTACATACCTCCAGGCAGTCCTGATTCAATTTGGAGGTGCACAGCTTTGGTACACCTTCAGATTGAAAGTCCCTGTGTAGCTTCAGGATGCTGCGGATGCTCTCCACCAAGCCTGCATGGCAGGGTGGCGTCCTTCGGGACCTGCATGTTTAAGCAAAATCCATAAATGTGCCAAAGCACTCTTACTGTGATATGTATTAGTCAAGATGTATGTCGTATGCTCAGGGCCGGATTATCCATTAGGACTAGCGGTGCAGTGCCCAGGGGCACCAACCATTTTTGACCAGTGAGGGGGCACCACAATACACAACCTTAACAAATACCGTTCATAAAGGGGGCACCACATTGGCTTAATACGGTCCTGCGTATACCAAGGTCATTTCATAATTCACTCACCCAAACCTCCAAGTGGTCACCCACTCCAAGCAGCTCTGAAGGTAGTCTAGTCGTGATCCCCATAGGCCCCTATACTGAACCCAGAAATGTTGAGTACCCTAAAGTTTTATTGCAGAAATGTCATCTATAGGTCAAATGAAGGGGATTTAGCTTGGTTGCCCAAAGTTGCACTTTGGGCAATTTGCATAATTAGCATAAATATATCGTTAGGGTTAAGACTACTGTAGGTGAATAGGCAAAAAAACTTAAATCATAGATATCACCTTGAAACTTTCTCAGTTGATTACTGGTGATAAGAGAAGAAAAAAATGTATTGGATGTTTTCTGTATTTTGATGTTTAGATATGCAAATGAGGGCATGAATCCTCAATTATGCCCTAATTTGCATACAGAGGAAATCAGCTTTGCATGGTAAAACCAGACTGAAAATTATTTTTCTCTGGGTAAAATATGTATATTTCAGGGTTGAGTTAGTGAAAACCTTTTGAGGACCCTGGTCAGGAAGCAGTTTGACATGTACTGTAAATGGATGAATTAGGTGTTTCATGCTTAACCGCTGTACTCTATGCATGTACATACGTACAGTGAACAAATGCAAAAGAGCTACGTATACAAAACATTATACAATCGTATCAGTTAAATGTTAATCAATTAATCATGATGGCATTATTCAATAATTTGCATCCCTCACCATACCATTTAAAAAGTTTTGGGGGGACCTTATCTTACTAAACAACAAAAATAAACCACACACAGTTCATAAGGATAAATACCAAGAAGATAATGAGACTGAAGAGAGTGTCAAAACAAAATATGGAGATGGTGAAGGCTATGTGGTTGTTCTAAATGTGTTTACATGTGTGCGCGTGCTTACACAATGGTATACAATAATTAATGGAGTAATTCATACCAAACGTGTTCTATTAGGCTCAGGTTAGGACTCTGTGCTCTGTGCCAGTCAAGTTTATCCACACCATACTCTGTCATCCATGTCTGTTTGCAGTGCACCAATGCACAAACAAGGTACACTACATAGTCATGTTGTAAGAGGCAGGGGCGATTCTAGGGTCAGGTGGGGCCCCAAGCGAAAATGCAAAAGAGTGAATATTTGAACCAAAATCATCACTATTGTAATACAGGATGGGCTGTTATTCACTATCTAGATGCTTGGGGGCCCCAAGCGGCTGCCTGCCTTGCCTGGTGGCAAGACACACCTCTGGTAAGAGGAAGGGGCCTGCTCCAAACTGTTCCTTCAAGGTTGGGAGCATGGAATTGTCCCAAACTGTTTTGGTATCCTGAAGCATTCAAAGTCCATCTCACTGGAAAAATGGGGCCAAGGCCAGCTCCAGAAAACAACCACACATCATCATTTCACATGCACCAAGTTTCACTTGGCAGTCCAAAATGTACCCTTCTCCTGGCATCCTCCAAAACTCAGACTTGTCCATCAGATTTCCAGATGCCTGATGCATCACTCCAAAGGCCTCCTGAAGTCTACACAATAATCTCCAGTAGTGTGCTTTACACTATGAAGTCTGGGGCTTCGCTTAGCACTTGGTGATACATCACTTGGGAGTAGCTTTTTGGCCATGGAAACCCATTCCATGAAGCACTCTGCACACTGTATTTGGAAAAGTCTGAAGATCACATGAAATTTGGGGCTCTGTAGCAATTGACTGTACAGAATATCGGTGACATCTTTGCATCATGTCCTCCGTCAGTTTATGTGGCCTACCACTTCAGAATGGATGAGTTGTTGTTTCCAGTGTCCATTTTCTTATAATAAAGCTGATAGTTGACTATGGAATATTTAGAAATGAGAAAATTTCACAACTGAATTTGTAGCACAGGTGGCATTCCATGAGAATAGAATTCACGCATGAATTCACTGAGCTCCGGAGAATGGCCCATTCTTTCACAAATGTCTGCATGACTGAGTGCTTGATTTCATACACCTGCAGCCAGGCTAAGTGAATAGGACACCAGACTCTGATTATTTGGATGGGTGAGCGTATACTTTTGGTAATAAAATGTAGTTATTCTGTATCTTAGTAGTAGTAGGTAGTAGGTAGTGAAAGTGTGCTACAATCAGATTTTGCTCCAAAACGTTCTGCTACCATATGTGATATTTTAGACCTTAAAGCCCTTCCTCAAACCAGTAAAAATAATTACTCTTGTATAGTTATTTTGTGTTTGTATACACAAGCATGCTGTAAATACAGTAGTTATTCTACACTGCATGCCTGCATGCTGTGTACATATTATGCAGTAGGCCTATGTAATAAATATACTATACTGTATATATTTATTGTATTGGGCAATTCCTTAATCTATCCAGGTCAAAACATATACTTGACCAGGTTACTCAGAGGGTTTTCACTAACTCAACCCTGAAATATACATATTTTACCCAGAGAAAAATAATTTTCAGTCTGGTTTTACCATGCAAAGCTGATTTCCTCTGTATGCAAATTAGGGCATAATTGAGGATTCATGCCCTCATTTGCATATCTAAACATCAAAATACAGAAAACATCCAATACATTTTTTTCTTCTCTTATCACCAGTAATCAACTGAGAAAGTTTCAAGGTGATATCTATGATTTAAGTTGTTTTGCCTATTCACCTACAGTAGTCTTAACCTTAACGATATATTTATGCTAATTATGCAAATTGCCCAAGGTGCAACTTTGGGCAACCAAGCTTCATTTGACCTATAGATGACATTTCTGCAATAAAACTAACATTTCTGGGTTCATGAAATCATGACTAGACTCTGAAGGTAGTCCAGTCTGCTGGAGTTGCCAGTTAAAGGCCGCCTCCAGTATTTTTTGTCCTTCAGGCTCCTACAGAATGAAAATCAATACTTGTATATGACCTACGTTCTGTTTTCATACATGGCTAAAGTAATAACTGTATCAAAAAACTGAGTGGATGTCTCAAAATGTTCCTTCCAGGTGTCAAGAAATGCAAACCCTGATTATTCAGGGACATCTTAATTGCTTAAGTACACTAATCACACTTTGTAATTGTACTGTTATACCAAGCACTGTATGACTGTTCTTATGCCAAACTGATGTATTTAAAAAAAAAAAAAAAATACTGGTATGTACACATCATTATTAATTTGGACGTTCCTCAGCCTTTGGTCTGTGCGTGTCAAAAGACTTGAATTAGACCTGAAGATTGACAGTGACTTGCCATTTTGTTTCCTATTGCTCCCTTTTACGCCTCCCTTTAGGTGCCAGGTTACAGTCGGCTTTCAACAAAGCATGTCATAGCTGAGAGCCATAAAGTTAACAGAATTTAAACTTGGTCGCCCGAACATGCTTTCCCAGAGAATGGCCTGTTGCTTTAGCTGGCTCTGTTTTTTTAATGGTGTAATAGTTTACTTAGAGTTGAGGACATCGAACAGACGGTCCAACCTCTCCACAAAGTTGGCCGTGTTCAGTGCCTCCTCCTGTAGGGTCCCATTCAGCACCATGGTCTTCATGCCTTTTATGAGAGGATGAATGAAATGGTTAACTGTGTGTGTACAACTACAGTCCTGCCAAAAAATATATTGTCAACCTGTCTTATATGTCCAGAAAGACATGGAAATGTATTTTTCTGTGTAGGTGTTATGTAATATGGATTATTTACCAGCTGCCACAGAGTGGGAGAAAACCTGTGTGGCCAGTTTCACCCTCATGTTGGAGAAGGGCGGCAGGTTGATGTGCTTCTCCGTGAGCTTGGGGGCCATCCGGAGGGTGTTCTTCTTGTCCTCCTGATAGAACCGCTCAATGTGCCCCCAGCACACCTCTGTTCCTTCAATCTTAGATTATAGACATGTAATGCATGAATGTTACTTTGAAAGGCTTATTGTACTGTGTTTAATAGATATGTGTTGGTAGAATACCATTAGTCTTACGTGTATTGGGTACTTCTTAAGATTGTTCCGCACTGACTTGAACAAATGTGGAACATCAAATATCAATGGGATGCTTCTATGCAGGGTCAAGCAATGGGAAGCATCACCATCCTCAATCTTAAGAGAAGCCCCTAGGCCTTTCATGGCCCTCACATTCGTGGAGCCTTGGACACAAACAACACATTTCACCTGAAAGTAAAACACAATTGTAATTTTATTGTATGACATGTGCGCTGAGCTACGGAGAATAAGGCAATTGGATTTTGGATTGAGATATGTTGAATGTTTATGTTGTATGTTGTTTCAAAAAAGGGTCCTATGTTCCCCACTGCTTACAAGTAGACTGTTGCCGCATGGCAAAGTGCAGGTTGCTGTTGCACCTCTGACAGGTTAGGTTTAGGGATAGTTTTGGTCAGGGCACAAATTTACAACTCAGAAACATTGCATTAATGACAGGTAGGGATGGTTTTGGGAAGGGCACAATTTGAAAACTCGGAAACATACAAGGCGGGGAACATAGAACTTTTTAGAAAAAGGGTCCTAAGTTCCCCGGTCCCTAACAAAGACAGGGGAACATAGGACCCGGGGAACATAGGTACGCTCTAGGGTTTAATATTTTTCCCGAAAATGGCATGAATCAAATCCCGGGATCTGACGGCCCATTTCCCGGGAATCCCGGGAAATCCCGGGTATTTTTTTTTTTTTTTTCAAATTTTTTGATCTAGTCATGTACAGGCTATAATTCAACTGTTCCTCCCAAACTGGCATTTTGTAAGTTGTTACTGTTTGTGTCATTATTGGGAGAAAGGAATTAAGATTAAGCTCTCCTATCCACCAACACAATAATAATGAAGTGTAAGATGATAGCCTGTGCGCAGCGTAACGCCGCATTATGTAATAACGGTGCAATATGTAATAATGTAACAAATTATTACATAATGTGGTGACAATCGCCGCATTGTGTAATAATTTACGCATTTCGTAATACATTTCTTGAACGCATTTCGTAATAACTTTTTTCTCATCTTGTAATAAATTATTACAAAATGCGAAATTTATTACGGAATGCGGCCGCAACTTTTTTTTTTGATGGAAATGTAATAAGATGGTGCATTATGTAATAATCTATATGGATATGTTTTTTCTGCACTTGGATTCAGTAGGCGCAGCACACACACATAGTCTCAGTGACATGGTATAGTCACTGCCCTCTCTCTCTCTCATTCTTCTCAGTTCTCAAACTGCTCGAGAGTCGCGAGTGATGCGGTTAAAACCGTTAAGAAATAATTTCACAACTTGTTGCGTGCAACGAGTCCAACGAATGTCTCGCACTTTCTGCTACATTACACCAATTTACAGCGACATTAAATAGGCCAGGTCTAAACACTTCACGAGGTGGTGAAAACTAAATTAAATATCTAAATTAAATATCTTGGATAGCCTATATAGACCTAGGCCTAACTAGATTTGTTGCAATACAGATTCATTTTCTAGAGCCAGAAGTGTTCCGCTGGACTGACGAAACCGAACACGATCAAGTTTGCAACTTCTTTCCCTCGTGCGCTGTCCGTCAGCACCACCTGTCATTAGACGTCCGATTAGCTTTCATTACGTGCTGAGCGAAAAACTCTCGCCATTAGGCCTATGTGCTGTTGCACTGTTGTGAGGGATATCACCAAATAATTTAGATAAAAGTCAGAACATTATTTTGGCAATGAAAGGCACACAGGGGGCTGGAAGCTCAAGCAGTCTTCAGTCTGTTCATTTAAGTTTTTGGGTGCTCTTGGATATCGGGGATCAGTTCATGTAGAGAGAAGAGTTCATCCAGGCACTCCAAAATAAGGTGCCCAAACGATAAGTTACATTAAAAAGCCTTTAATGGTACTGGGCTGGGGTTACATTAAAAAGCCGACATGTTTCGACCTCACCAGGTCTTCATCATTGAAAAGAAAGGCCTCCCTTAAATAGTGACATCACCACATGTGACCCATTACGCACTACACACATTTGCGCACACCATAGAAAACAAAGATTAAAAATAGCCTGGGGTAATAAGTGATGCCACAGAAAAAATGACCAGAAGTACAAATAAAAATCACAGAAAACAAGTAAAATCAATATCCTCATTTAGACCAGGATAGCGCATGGCATCCAGTTGGTGTATCCAAAAAGTCTGCCTCTGATTAGGCCTAAGTCTTTTTAGCCTGTCCCCACCCCTCGGAAGAGGTTTGATATGCTCGACGCCCTGTATGCGCAGCAGAGAATCATTTTTACCATGGTATTCATATGTTTCGCCATGTGATAGTCAAAATTGCCCACTCTGATACCATATTTATGTTCTGCTAGCCTATCTCGCATGCGCCTTTTTGTGCGCCCGATATAAAAGAACCCTCCAGCGCAAGGACAAGTTAGGCGGTATATGACAAATGTAGAATTGCAATTAATGAAATCTCTCTGTCCATATTCATTCGTGGTTTTAGTATCCACAAAAGATTTGGCTTGTGTAACATTTGGACAGTGGGGGCAGTTCATACATCTATGAACTGTCGTAACAAAAAAAGGAAGGGACTGCTGCTGGCGATGATGTTTGTTTTTGGTCAATAACGTGTTGCGTTGTAGGGAGCGCGCTTCACTGTATGCGTTTTGGATGGCTTCCTTGGAATATTCATTAACTAATATTCACTTTCTGGATTTGACGATATATAAAGACGCGGAGGGACAGCTGCACACCACCTTATTCAGAAAGGCGACCTCTCGGAACACCATTCTGAGAGCGGATTCATTCCATCCCCCGCATCTCATTAAAAATATTTCACACGGCCAATTCCAGAGATTAGGCGTATCTGTGATTTCGAAAATGATTTTCACGAGCAGACCGAGCTGATGGAGAAAAGATTCA
This sequence comes from Engraulis encrasicolus, assembly GCF_034702125.1. NCBI lineage: Eukaryota > Metazoa > Chordata > Actinopteri > Clupeiformes > Engraulidae > Engraulis > Engraulis encrasicolus. The sequence goes on from NC_085869.1 coordinate 40,977,744, forward strand.
GTGATAGAGCCTATCACCCTGAAGCCATCCAAAACGCATACAGTGAAGCGCGCTCCCTTCAACGCAACACGTTATTGACCAAAAAGAAACATCATCGCCACCAGCAGTCCCGTCTTTTTTTTGTTACGACATACAGTAGGCTACACAAGCGACGCGGATCAGGCAAATTATTAAAAACAATTGGTCCATTATTGAAAGTGATGCGCAACTACGTGAGGTGTTCCCAGAACCACCCATGGTGTCTTTAAAGAGTGCACCCAGCCTAGGAGATAAATTAATGCGCTCTCACCTACAGGTGAAAAAGAGAGAAACCTGGCTGCGTAAACCCATTGGCACCTATAGATGTATGAACTGCCCTCACTGCCCAAATGTTACACAAGCCAAATCTTTTGTGGATACTAAAACCACGAGAGAATACGGACAGAGAGATTTGTGGCTATTTACGTGAAGTCACATTTTTCTGTCACATTTCTGTATTCCTTAAGTGAACCTAAATCCTTTGAATTTATTGCACTCAAGGTTCATTATGGCACCAATAACAACTCCTTCATAATAGTTGGGATCTATAGACCCCCGTCAGCTGATTCTAAATCCATAGATCAGCTGGCAGAATTGATATCTAGATTCACTGACTCAGAAGTTCTAGTTCTTGGGGATTTTAATATTGACTGGCTAACTGATGCCTCCAAACATCTTAGAGATGTTTTCTCGAGTCTATTTTTGGATCAACTTATTAATGATCCAACAAGACCAAACTCTAAGAACCTTAGCAAATCATCTCTTATTGATCTACTTTTTACAAATAAGATGAACAAAATTAGCGCAAGTGGTGTTTTTGATTTAGGGGTCAGCGACCACTGTCCCATTGCCTGTATTAGGCACAGCACTCTAACCAAAGCACTGCCTCACATTTTGGTTAAAAGAACTATGAAACATTTTAATGAGCAAGCTTTTTTAAATGATCTCTATGAAAGTGACATTCATCTAACAACTGAAATTCCTGATGCTGACTTGGCTCTACAGTTTTTCTCAAACTCATTTATTTGCATTGTTGACAAACATGCACCTTTTAAAAAGATAAGAGTAAAAAGTAGAACAAACCCATGGTTCACCCCTGAACTCTCCTCTCTTTTTCAGTCAAGAAATAAGGCTTGGTCATTAGCAAGGAGGAGCAAGGATGCCTCCGACTGGACAAGTTTCAGGAAAATCAGGAACAGATGTACATTATCTGTAAGAAAGGCTAAATCTGACTATTACTTTAACCTTGTCTCTAGTTCGTACTCAGATCCTGCAAAATTCTGGAAGGCTGTAAATTACAAAAACAATAAATCTGTTACACCTATGCCTTCTTCAATTAAGTTTGATGATTGTCTACTACAAGACAAATCAGACATTTGCAGTGCTCTTAATAAACATTTTTCTTTAGCCAGTCAAAGTTTTGACAATAGCAATAATCATTCCTTTATGCCTAGGGCTGGACATGATATGCGTATCAGAGACAATGTCAGAGACGATGATCTGGAATTCAGGCTTCATCCTGTGTCTAAGCATACAGTGCTATCTGCTTTATTAGCAATTGATAGTCGCAAATCCACTGGAGAAGACCAGCTAGATCCCCTTTTTCTTCGCACTGCGGCATATATAATAGCAGAGCCATTATTGCACATTTTCAATTTTTCTATTTCCACTGGAGTTGTCCCTACACTATGGAAATTTGCACACATTACCCCGTTGCACAAGGGGGGTGATAAGACTGACCCTAACAACTATCGACCAATATCCAAGCTACCGTGTCTCTCAAAAATACTAGAGAAGTTGGTAAATGATCAGCTCAAAGAATTTCTAAATACCAATAATATTTTGAGCCCTCTCCAATCAGGCTTTAGGCCTAAACATAGTACAGTTACTGCTGCTACTAAAGTAATGGATGATATTATCACTTCTCTTGACAAGAAAAAACATTGTGCTGCCATCTTTGTGGACTTATCCAAAGCATTTGACACCGTGGACCATTCTCTGCTTCTACAAATTCTGCCTGGTATTGGTTTTAATGCAAGTGCCTGTAAATGGTTCCAGAGCTACCTTTCAAACAGACACCATACTGTAAAATTGGGTAATACTCAATCTGACCCCCTGCTAATAACCAAGGGGGGTCCCACAAGGTTCAGTATTAGGTCCGGTACTCTTCACCATGTACATAAATAGCATACTTTCTCTCCTTTCCAACTGCTCTATTCATCTATATGCAGATGATACAATTTTGTATTGTGTTGCGGATTCTGTACAGCTAGCCTTGGAGAAATTGCAGCAGTCTTTTAATATCCTACAAAATGCCTTCATTAGTCTTAAGCTTCTACTTAATGTAAGCAAGACTAAATGTATGGTCTTTACTCGATCTAAGCATGGCATGAAAAATGATTTTAATATATCTACTTTAGATGGGTCTGTTATTGAGAGAGTATCACATTATAAGTACCTGGGAATGTGGCTAGATGACAAGTTCACATTCAAGAAACATACTGACTGTCTTGTCACTACGCTCAGACAAAAGCTATCTTTCCTGCACAGAAATAAATATCACTTTCCTGTTTTCTGCAGAAAAAAGTTAATTGAAGCTACTTTTCTGTCTTCCCTTGACTATGGTGATATTATTTACAGACATGCACCACTCTCTAATCTGAAGGCACTTGACACTGTCTATCATTCAGCTCTTCGTTTTATTACTGGGGATCCATATAGTACACATCATTGCCTGTTATATGATAAAGTTGGGTGGGCTCCACTTTCTCACAGAAGGGACATGCATTATTTTATTTTTATTTATAAGGCCCTCACTGGCAAACTCCCATTTTATATTTCATCTCTTTTAGTTTGGCACTCCAACCCATACCAAACCCGCAGCAGCAATTTTTTACTGGAGGTCCCTTATGCCCGCACAGAACTGGGTAAAACAGCTTTTAGTGTCTGTGGACCTTCAGTTTGGAATAACTTACAACTAAGGATGGGTCTTCAAGCCTTTGTGCCATTAGAACATTTTAAAGTTACACTGGGAAGTTTTTTATCACATACTTGCACTTGTTTTAACTCATAAGTTTTAATTCATAGTTTGTCTTAATTCTTATCTCTTATATGATTTATGGTGTATTGTGTATGTTCGTTGTTTATATATGATTTTATATGTGCAATTGTTTGTTTTACTCGACATCATTGTAAATGAGGGCTGGGCCCTCAATGATTCTTCGAGTTTAAATAAATGAAATGAAATGAAATGAAATCTCATTAATTGCAATTCTACATTTGTCATATACCGCCTAACTTGTCCTTGCGCTGAAGGGTTCTTTTATATCGGACGCACAAAAAGGCGCATGCGAGATAGGCTAGCAGAACATAAATACCTGTGTGCTATCAGAGTGGGCAATTTTGACTATCCCATGGCGAAACATTTCAATGAATATACCATGGTAAAAATGATTCTCTGCTGCGCATACAGGGCGTCGAGCATATCAAACCTCTTCCGAGGGGTGGGGACAGGCTAAAAAGACTTAATCAGAGGCAGACTTTTTGGATACACCAACTGGATGCCATGCGCTATCCTGGTCTAAATGAGGATATTGATTTTACTTTTTTTTGTGATGCTTATTTGTACTTCTGGTCATTTTTTTCTGTGGCATCACTTATTACCCCAGGCTATTTTTTAATCTTTGTTTTCTCTGGTGTGCGCAAATGTGTTTAGTGCGTAATGGGTCACATGTGGTGATGTCACTATTTAAGGGAGGCCTTTCTTTTCAATGGTGAACGTAGCCCTGATGAAGACCTGGTGAGGTCGAAACATGTCGGCTTTTTAATGTAACCCCAGCCCAGTACCATTAAAGGCTTTTTAATGTAACTTCCCGTTTGGACACCTTATTTTGGAGTGCCTGGATGAACTCTTCTCTCTACATGAACTGATCCCCGATATCCAAGAGCACCCAAAAACTTAAATGAACAGACTGAACAGATTGCCAAAATAATGTTCTGACTTTTATCTAAATTATTTGGTGATATCCCTCACAACAGTGCAACACACATGGGCCTAATGGCGAGAGTTTTTCCCTCAGCACGTAATGAAAGCTAATCGGACGTCTGATGACAGGTGGTGCTGACGGACAGCGCATGAGGGAAAGAAGTTGCAAACTTGATCGTGTTCGGTTTCGTCAGTCCAACGGAACACTTCTGGCTATAGAAAATGAATCTGTATTGCAACAAATCTAGTTAGGCCTAGGTCTATATAGGCTATCCAAGATATTTAATTTAGACAGAATCCTTTCAAGCCGTGCAGCATCAACGTGGTCATATAGCCTACTGTCTGCACTTGTTCCGTTGCCTGCCTCATAGCAGAGAAGGAATGGCTTGCTGTTGTTGAGGATTTGTAACGTGGATTATCGAAACTGAAGACTTGATTTCTTTTATTGATACCTTTTTGTTTGGTATAATTACGGACAATGCAAATAACTGATTTTTGTGACGTTCGGACATTTTTGGAAGGAATATAATCGAATTAGTCCCGCCGCTTGGGTTATTGTTTTTCGCGTGCATGTGGATGAGCATAGGCTATTGAATTTGATTGCAGCCTAATAGGCCTACTGAACAGTGGACTAAAATTGAAAATAGGACAAAGAGTGGCATTTTTCTCGGGTGCTATGACTTCTTGCTTTGCAAGAAGACAGTCTCCTCACTCCACGGGCAAAAAGCACCATGGTCAGACCCTGGCGCGCATGTAGGCAGACATGAAAGACTCACTACTCCACGGGCAAATATCGGGGAAATATTAAGCACCACCAGCATGGACAGCTCCCCACGAGTCACTTATAATGGTTGGTCTTTTCCTGGGATTTGATTCATGTTGTTTGGGGGAAAATATTAAAATAGCCTTTGTAATGTTAAGAATATTTCAAAAGAGCCAAGATGGGGCTCTCACACTCTCTCTCTCACACTCTCTCTCTCTCTCTCTCTCTCTCTCTCTCTCTCTCTCTCTCTCTCTCTCTCTCTCGCCACAGACCCACGCAAGTGCAAGACAAGTTTTCACCTCGTGAAGTGTTTAGACCTGGCCTATTTAATGTCGCTGTAAATTGGTGTAATGTAGCAGAAAGTGCGAGACATTCGTTGGACTCGTTGCACGCAACAAGTTGTGAAATTATTTCTTAAAGGTTTTAACCGCATCATTCGCGACTCTCGAGCAGTTTGAGAACTGAGAAGAATGAGAGAGAGAGAGGGCAGTGACTATACCATGTCACTGAGACTATGTATGTGTGCTGCGCCTACTGAATCCAAGTGCAGAAAAAACATATCCATATAGATTATTACATAATGCACCATGTTATTACATTTCCATCAAAAAAAAAAGTTGCGGCCGCATTCCGTAATAAATTTCGCATTTTGTAATAATTTATTACAAGATGAGAAAAAAGTTATTACGAAATGCGTTCAAGAAATGTATTACGAAATGCGTAAATTATTACACAATGCGGCGATTGTCACCACATTATGTAATAATTTGTTACATTATTACATATTGCACCGTTATTACATAATGCGGCGTTACAGCAGCATGCAGCGCTTATCAATGACGGTGGATTGTTGGTGGAGCTCACGACTTTCACCTATAAGTTTGATGCAACAGTGGGTTGGCTATTTTCCATTAAGGAATTGTGTTTGAGGTTGTGCGCAAAATCATGGCACATTGTCCTTCACCTGTGGATAGTATACACGTCTACCGCCAGCTTCATGAGAACAATGTTTCACTGTCGGCTACTGTGATAAGCGGTGGGAAATATAGCCTATGCGATGTCATCTCAATAGTGGAGTTCCGTGCATGGGATTTCATCTGGGTCAGTCAGAAATGGCAGTTTGCTTTAGCGCCAGGAAGAGTGTTTTTTCAAACAAGAAAACTGGTTCATCATAGGCAGGTATGCATGGCTAAACTGACTTAACCGTTTGCCCAAGTGCTATCGTTTTCCTCTGGTAATAGCACCGGGCGTCACTACAGTTAGGTGACCTCGCGCGCATAATAAACCCATTAAAATATAGGCATAGACTTGAGTGTCTTTCAGAGCAATATGAACCAATCAGCTCGGCTTTGCAACTAAACAAAATACTTTCCTGATGTCTACTTAACTAAAATAAGCTGCATTTTGTCTAATATTTGGAGACATCGCCTTGCCCTTTCTGCAGAGCGATTTTGGGAAGCGCCTCTCTCTCGTTCTCTCTCTGGTTCTCTCGCTCACACACAAAGCGACGCTTGCACTCTTCGCAAGACATATGTCACTTGACTCATCTTGTTGGATAGACCAGCCAAACTTGCAAGCTAGATAGCCAATAGTTTTGATTGTGCTGCTTGGAGAGGAGGCAAAATTGGTACAATTTAGGCTGCATGAAAGCATACACGTTAACTTTCACGTTGTGCGATGGATGGAGACAAGTTTGGAATCGCTCCCTCTAGACCAGGAGCCCAGGGGGGTCAGCCTAGTTGGGAAGGTTACCAATTTTTATGGGTACTATGATGTCTGGTATGGTCCCCAGATAGAGGAACAGCACGTCTGCCGGGTTCCCTCTGGTGGGTGTGGCCAGGGGGGCTGTAAAACTGGCACCCCAAAAATGGGCTAGATCAGTTGGTGAGGTTACCACTTGGAACCTGTTGTAAATTGTTCATCATAGTCCCCTGACAGAGAAATGAACACTGCCAGACATTTTTAGTGGTGGGTTACCCCCGGCAGACGCCCCCGTATGATGACACCCCCAAAAATGGGCTAGATCAGTTGGTGAGGTTACCACTTCGAACCTGTTGTAAATTGTTTGATATGGTCCCCTGATTGAGGAATGGCCACTGCCAGACGTTTTTGATGGTGGGCGGGGCTTGCCAGACATCATTAATTGGGGGGTAAAAAATGGGCTAGATCAGCTGGTGAGGTTACCTCTTGAAACCTATCATGAATTGTTCATCATATTCCCCTGATAGAGAAATGACCACTGGCAGACATTTTCAGTGGTGGGGGACCCCCGCCAGATGCCCCAATACAATGACACCCCCCAATATAGGCAAGGTCATTCACATAAGGTTTGAACCAGACATGGTACAAAAGACAAACAACACACCACTTTTTTTTAGATAATTCCAACGTGGGGAATTGATTGGAAGGGTCAACATGTTCATAGAAACTTGTTGTGGGTACTTTTCAGGACAAAAATGACTTTAATTTAATAAATATTACAAATCCGGGCAGGAACCAGTTTGTAGGCTTTCAAAATCAATGCAAATATGACATGTTTCTGACTTAAAAGTGCATTGTGTACAATGGTGGCCAGAATATTTCATTAATATTTACAAAATAATAAACCAATATGTATCATTATGAACAAAGTACAGTACGTTTTGCTGCTTAAATGTCTCTTTCAAAATGGCAGACAATGGAGAACAATGGAAAGTGCAATTTTCCTAGTCATAATGAATACTTTAATGATAAATCATAATGAATACTAGAATTTGATGTTGGTAAGTATTCATAAAAAAGGTAACATTTTGAATGGGCGGTATGAATTCTGGGAAATAAACAACTGAAAATATTACTCTGGTGCACCTTTAAGTAATGCATGGAGAAATTACGCTGACATTATTATATGGTTGTGACGTCATCTGTCGAATGCTCCATTCATTTCAACGGGGCTCCCCAACGTTCGGACGTCTGTTATTTTTCGATAACGGACGGGTTGGTCTATAACAGACCGCTGTCAATGGCAACAAGACTTTTCACTGCTAAAGCGACTTTTCAACAAGACTCTAATCAACTGCTGTGATAGACAGCACCCGTTGTCCTGGCTACCGCTGTCAATGGCAACAAGACGTTCACTGCTAAAGCCACTGGCTTGTATACAAGTCAGTGGCTAAAGCGAATGTTTCATATCACTCCGCAGGGGGTCCGGTCTTTTGTCACTCTAATCAGCTGCTGTGATAGACAACACCTGTTGTCCTGGCTAGCCTACCTAGCTGTTGCCTAGCGGTGTTCCACAACGGCACTGTTTTGTTTTGCGCAGCAACAATCTTAACATTAAATAGGTCTAAAGAAATGTCCCCGCATGTGTGAATCATTTAAGTATATCCATATAATAAGCGGGTTAACTTTCGGCGAGTCGGTCGCTTTGTGGAATAGCAGCACTTCAGAGAGAACAAGACCCCTCCGCTCCGCGTCGGGGTCTAAAGATTCTCTCTGTCGTGCTGCTATTCCACGGTAGCGACCTTCTCGCCGAACGTTAACCCTTACTTGAAGGCCTGTGAATTGTACTAAGAAACAGCAATGTGAAATTCCCACTTTCCAGCAGTTCTGAAGATTTAGAATCAAAATACTCGACATTGGCATACACAGGACTGACATTAACAGACAGACATTGAAGTGGAAGACAGGGCTTGTAACAGTATATAAGTATTGAGAAATAATTAAGTGAACAAATAAAAAACAACTGAACATTTGACACTGACAAAGAAATCCTCCCTATCCTGTTAAATTACGACCAACCATAATGCATCATGAAGTGCTTTGAAGGGCATGTCAGACATCCAATAATAAATTCATTCACCCTCCCAGGACCTCTTCTTGTTCATATAGCAAACAGTGCAAAGGCATCAAGAAAGTTGTTTTAGTGGGGGTCATCTGTGTTCTAGGGCCAATCCCATTTCTACACTGCTGTTGTATTCCGCTGCTGGATTGCAAACTCTCCTATGGCCTCATCCATGTCCCTTGATGTACTGGCATGTCTCCTAGCATCCCCTCCATGCTGTGGACTGTGGTAGGGGACACAGCAAACCTACTTGCACAGAGCACATTATGAGACGACTTGAATGAGTGGCACTAGCTGAGCACAATGTTCATGATGGATGGGAGGAGAAATACTTGCAAGGATTGGGATTGGCCCTAGAACACAGATGACCCCCACTAAAACAACTTTCTTGATGCCTTTTTTTTACATGTTTGCACAGATAGACACACACCTATAGCCTACCTATGGAATTGGTGTGCACAGTGACTGCATCTTTACCTGCAGTATTTACAAGGACTGGCTGGGCCCTGTAACATACAACACACCATTATTATGCCCCCACATGAACATGCTCTATGGGGTTAAGAACAGAACCAAATCTTAACCTTGAAGGACAACACACATCTTTTAAAAGTTACCCAACCTGTGGGGTTTTGTTAAAGTACACCAGGATAAGACGTTAACAAACTTAATATTAAACAAAGTCCAAATCATAATGCCTAAATACAAAAACCCTGACTGGTGCGGCAGCAGCCACAGGTCCAAATAGAGCACCTATGAAGGACCGTCAGTTCCTTCAGCTTTGAAAGGCAGCTTGATTGCAGAGTGAGGTGCCATCAATTAAGCCACTCCTTAACACCTAATGGAGGTCAATTTGATAAGCTGGAGAACAAGGCAAAACAGGACATGCATGCAGTCTTCTTAACACCATACATGTCTTCTTGTTGCTGCTGCCCCCAAGGAAAAGACTGTGTGCACGCACTCGCACACACACAAACATACATGGAACTGCACTATACGCATAAATGGTGTGACTTTTGTCATGTGCATTACACCCCTTTTGGTTGAAAACATTGAGGGGGAAGCCAATGCAAGTCAATTGACCTGTAGACTAGCGTTGTTCATGCTCAACATGCCGAAAATGTGTTGTGTTGCCGGCTATTCAAATATATAATATATATATATATATATATATATATATATATATATAAATAATAGGCCTATAGCCAAATAGCCGTGGCTGAAGCATGGACTGTGTTCATTTAGGCTAGGCGATGTAGCATGTAAGTTAATGAGACATTCAATTTGTTTTCCCCCAATAAGGGGCTTAACACACATTCACGAGCAAAGTACCCAGATGGCCGTTCATACGTATGTGACTACAATACTCACAACAACTGCCTGGGCACCTGCAATATGCAACACACTCTGCTGCTTCCGAATGTTGTGACTTGATAACTGGAACAACAAGTATTTCTTAGTACTTGTATACTGTTACTGGTCCTGTCTTGCGCTTTAATGTCTGTCTGTTGGTCCTCCTGTATATGCCTATGTTAAAGGGGCATGCCACTAATTTGGGGCTTAATACAGTTAAAATCGTTTGCCAGGGTTTATAAAGGTGGTAAAGTGTCTTATTTTTCATGTTAGGCGTTGTCTTGCTTTAAGACAAGTTAAAAGAGGGAGTATATCGCTAAGCTAGTGAGAGTCAATGGATCACAGTAGCATGTGTGATCCATTGAGTCTCACCAGCTTAGATACTTACTCGCTCCTTAAAACAAGACAACACCTATCATGAAAAATAAGGCACTTTACCACCTTTATAAACCCAGGGCAACGATTTTAACCGTATTCAGCCCCAAAATAGTGGCATACCCCTTTTAAATATTTTGCTTCTAAATCTTCAGAACTGCTGTATAGTGGTGCAGTAGTGCATAGTTGTGCAATTTCTTGGTATAATTCACAGGCCTTCAATGTCAGCGTAATTGGTCCCTGAATTGGTCCCATTCACAAATATTAGCCTACCTTTTATGAATGTTTACCACCACCATCAAATTCTAAGTATTCATTATGATTGGGGAAATTACACTTTTCATACATGTGAAGGGGGATCTCCTCAACATCTTAAGCTGCAAAACCTATTGTACTTTGGTCATAATAGTGAATATTAATTAAATATTCTGGCCACCATCCTACAAAATGCACTTTTAAGTCAGAAACACGTCATCTTTCCATTGATTTTGAAAGCCTACAAACTGGTTCCTGCCCGGATTTGTAATATTTGTTAAAGAAAAGTCATTTTTGTCCTAAAAAGTACCCACAACAAGTTTCTATGAACATGTTGACCCTTCCAATCAATTCCCCATGTTGGAATTATCTAAAAAAAAGTGGTCTCATTTGTCTTTTGTACTATGTCTGGTTCAAACCTTATGTGAATGACCTTGCCTATATTGGGGGGTGTCATCATATTGGGGCGTCTGGCGGGGGTCCCCCACCACTGAAAATGTCTGCCAGTGGTCATTTCTCTATTAGGGGAGCATGATGAACAATTCATGATAGGTTTCAAGAGGTAACCTCACCAGCTGATCTAGCCCATTTTTTACCCCCCAATTAATGATGTCTGGCAAGCCCCGCCCACCATCAAAAACGTCTGGCAGTGGCCATTCCTCAATCAGGGGACCATCTCAAACAATTTACAACAGGTTCCAAGTGGTAACCTCACCAACTGATCTAGCCCATTTTTGGGGGTGTCATCATACGGGGGCGTCTGCCGGGGGTAACCCACCACTGAAAATGTCTGGCAGTGGTCATTTCTCTATCAGGGGACTATGATGAACAATTTACAACAGGTTCCAAGTGGTAACCTCACCAACTGATCTAGCCCATTTTTGGGGTGCCAGTTTTACAGCCCCCCTGGCCACACCCACCAGAGGGAACCCGGCAGACGTGCTGTTCCTCTATCTGGGGACCATACCAGACATCATAGTACCCATAAAAATTGGTAACCTTCCCAACTAGGCTGACCCCCCTGGGCTCCTGGTCTACTCTCTCACCCTCTCTCGCTCACACACACACGCGCGACGTAATTCTCTGCACTCTTCGCAAGACACTTGACTCGTCTTATTGGATACCATCCAAACTTGTAAGCTAGATAGCCAATAGTTTCGATTGTGCTGCTTGGACTGGATGTAGGCCTATTTAAACTGTTAAAATTTAGGCTGCATTAAAGCATCCACACGTTTCAACTTTCACGTTGTGCGATGGGTGGAGACAAATTGGGAATCGCTATAAGTTAGAGATTTTTTTAAAACATGGGCTGGCAAGATGTAAATGACCTGCACTGCTTGAAAAAGACGATCGACTATGTGCCTCAGGCATCTTAAATACTAAAAACTAATAGGCGGATGGCGGGCGGATTCGGTTTTGGAAATTGGAGAAAAAACATTAGGGCGGGTGGATTAGAAATTCTGAGAAGCGGTTGCGGATGAAATAATACGTCAACCGCGCACCTCAGACATTGCTGAAATGGGCCTGCTGCTGCTGCTTAAATGAGCCTGAAGTGTTACCGCTGCTAGATGGCACTGTTGCTTATGTTGCTGGGACAACAAATAGACACGCACTTAATTTTTTTCCCGGTTTCCCGTCATGGCTTTCCCGGGAAACGGGAAATTGTTTTGATCAGATTTCCCGGGAATCCCGGGTCCCGGGATTAAACCCTAGTACGCTCCCTCCTTAATTACCCCTAGCAATTACTGCTGACCAACAGCTGCAGTTAACACATTCAATACTAGCCGTTTTTTGGTATTTTAGCTGTAGACTCCCTGCCAATTTCATCATTTTTACATCATTCTGATGTACTGCACACAATATTCTATATACCGGATGAAAAGAGAGCGCAAGGGAGAGAGATGGAGAGGCAGACGTAAAGGGAGGGGGAGACGGAACAAAGACATTGGGGGGGGGGAGAAAATACAGGATTAATCTATTCATTTCTGCTCATCACCATCTTGTAAGTAACTGGTAGGACAATTCCTTATATGAAACCAAACCTGGGAAGAAATAATCACATTTGTGAGTGTTTTTGTCTTTGTCTTCTCTTTCTATTCTCTCTATACCCTCATTCTCTGTTCTCTCTCTCCACAGCAGTGAGAATGCATTGTATGACCAGGTTCAAAATAATTACCAAGCAGGTTGTAAAACCTCAAGTCTCTAAGGATGCTGTAGCACCATTTAATTTGCCTCTGTCAAAAGGAGATGAGGAAAGGATGAAGGGCAGAAAGAGAGAGAGAGAGAACAACCGACAGCTATACAGAAAGATATAGGCTGGAAGAGAAAGAGAGAAACAGGCAGACAGTCAGAGAACATTTTGGAAAAAAGAGAGAAAGAGTAAAAGAGAGGAGAGTAAAGATACATTGTTCTTTTTGGGTTTGTTCACGCATGTTGCTCTCCCATTAATTTCGCTGCCATCCATCACTGCGGTTGCCCTTATGCAAATGGCGGCTGCTCATTAAAAACTCAGCCCCCCCAACACACACACACACACACACACACACACAGTGACACACACTGCTGACATAAACATAAACCTAAACACTTCTCACTGTCATACAGACAGACACCCTTCTGTGATACACGGCTCACACACACAAACACACATGCACACACTCTGTGACAACCCCTGCTGACATGATGAAGGAATTCTAGTGTTCTGACAATCACTTATCTTGCCAAGAGGAGAGAGTAGCAGGACGAATAGTGTGGAAGGGGAAGTTGAGAGAGGAGAGGAGAGGAGAGAAAAAAACACAAGGGCATCAACATTACCAGTGGAGAGGAGATCAGGTGAGACTAGACATAAATGATTAGAAAAGAAGAGGAGAGAATGAGAGAGGACAACATTGGAGGACAGAAAATGAGGTAGAAGGGGGCAGAGAGCTGAGGAGAGATTGAGAGAGAGAGGAGGCTCATGCATATTTAAATCTTCAAGCTAGGTCAAACAGCTGTAGTAAACGGTGTGTGTGTGTGTGATGGTTTGTGGGCTTGCATGGATGTGAGCGCCGCCGTTTGTACTGGTATGTATGTACTGTATGTGATGTGTTTCTATGTTTGCATGTGTTCTAGTTTGACTCTGTGAGACCTCCTGTGCCTACTGCGTTTCTAAGAGGGTGTGAGGGTATTCAGGCAGTTAATCTTGTGGTATGATGGGAGTGTTTGTAATAGGTATTTGGACACTGATGAAGAAAAGTAGGTTGAAATTAGAGGAATGAATAGGGGAAGAGTAATGGTGGATGTTGCATTCATAATCTTATCACTGAAGACCCAAACACAACCCTGCACTGATGACATGCAGAAACAATGGGGCACCTAAGTCTCCATCCCTTCAGGGCGGCTGGGAACGCAAGAACTTAGCCCGTGAGCCAGTGGGGTTCACTGGTACCACTTGGGGGGGCAAATTCTCACTATATTTTTCTGAAAGCTATGTGTCTCTGGAGTATATTCATGTATGATAGCAAGCTGGATCTCATAGCTTTGTGGTTTTACAGCCTCTTTAGTAAATACACCATTTGAAGAAAGAAATTAAAATCGCCTAAATTAAAATGTCTCTTAAGCCACTTCTGGCTGTTATATTAGCCTTCTGGAGTGGTTTAAATACCATTATTAATTCAGATAAATATTCTACTTCATAGTTCCATCATCAGAATGACCATTTTAATTAATATGTTGAAATAAGATATTATAATATGGCAATTTATGCTCATACATAATTGCATCACTTCTAATAATGTCAATAGCTTTTGGTACAGGTGGTATGGCAAATTCTCACTATATTTTCCTGAAACCCAAGTGTCTCTGGAGTATACCTCTGTATGATAGCAAGTTGCATCTCATAGCCTTTTGATTTCACAGCCTTTCAAAGATTAAGGGGGAAAACGATTGTCTAAAAAGTGACTATTTTTTTGTTGAACCATTTACAACAAGCCATAGAAGGTCCCAAGCATCATCAATAATAATTATAATGTTGTCCTTGGTGTTGACAGATATTCACTTCATGAAAATTCTGCATACCATAGCTGATAAGTTTTAGCCCATTTTTCAATAATTAAAAAGGAGTAGCATACTGCACAAGGAGTCGCATACTGCATAAAAAAATAAAATGTGTAATTTGCTATTAAATTGCTTATGGTACAGTTGGTTAGGCAAATTGCCACTATATGTTTCTGAAAGGTATTTCTGGAGTATATTGCTGTATGACTAAGTCAGAGCTCAGCTTTGTGGGTTCACGGCCTCTTTTATACATGCACCATTTGAAAAGATTGACAAAACTAGCCTAACTTTTAAAAAAATACTCTCATGCCTCTTTTCCACTGGCGTTTTTCTGGTAGGCCTACAGCTCAACACAGCACGACTTGGCCGCCACTTTTTGCTTTTAGAATAGGCACGACACAGCTCAATCGTAAAGCAAAAAGTGGCGGCCTAGTGGAGCTGTGTCGAGCTGTAGGCCTACCAGAAACACGGCAGTGGAAAAGAGGCATTAGACCACAGTCTGGGCATTACATTAGCTTGTTGGAGGGTGGAGTCACAACTTCAAACAAATGTTTCACATCATTCAAATAGAATTTTGTCAGTGTAGTGGTTTTGAACATTAATATCATTCTGTATTTCATTTACAGAAAATGTAATGACAAGAGTTGATGGGGAATGTAGTTTACATATTGTTGTCATAAAATTCAATAAGTCTAAGTCATTGCCATGTAAGCTACCATAAAAAGCAGCAGTGTTTTATTGTCAATACTACAAACCCAGTTACAAAAAAGGTGAGGCGCTTGAATTCTTAATAAATAGGACTTAATAAAAACCTACAAACCACACATACCATACATTATATACTGATTTCTGTGTTTATTTGTGTTGAAGTATACACAGTACATTTTTACACTTAAATAGAGTCAATCTCAAACCCCCCAAACTCAAAAATAAATGTACACTGTTGTCTGTGTTTATTTCTGTAAAACTAAAGCATTTATTCCAACAGGGACTGTAACCAATACCCTGTCAATAACTTTGTCACTTTGGATAAAAGTGTTAACTAAGTGTAATTGTACCGAAAGGGAGTTGCCCAACCAGGACTCAACCTCTGACCTTTTGTGGTTGTAAACTGAAGCTCTGACGGCTACACTAAAGAGCCACACTCATTGGCATGACAGTCAGAACACAGGCACAACCTACAACATTACTTCACCCACAACCCATTACTCCACCCATTACTCCATCACACTGCCTTCCCCTTCGGGAAGCACACCCATGGTGAAGCACACTGGACAGCTGACCATCATTCTTCGCTCATCCAGTGTGCCCCATCATCTATGCTTCACCCATCACTGGGGTCCCTCACAGTGGAGTCACCAATCCTGGAGGTTCCTCACATAGAATTGTGACTCACACAATGGGTATGCTTCTGATGGCCTCATGGTAGCCATCCCACTTCTGACACCATTTGTAGCAAAGAGGAGTAGAGTTGCCCAGGCAAGACTCAAACCCAGACTGCCTGGGGTGGTAAACTGGGCCTCTGACCACTACACTTAGGATCCAGGGTCATTAATGTGATAGTCAGAACACACCCACAACCCTAGTGATGGTTACGCCATCACAGTAATGTAATGCAATGTAACCAGTGATGGGCAAAATCGACTTACTAGTTACAATGCAGTGCCATATAAATTACTTGTTTTTTCCTTTCCACTTCAGCCAGGTGATTGGCTGGTCGAAAAATCCCCTAGTTGAATGAAGCCCTTTTTCCATCAACAAGATGATTCACTTTAATGTGATGTGCATCAAGAAGTTAGTGCGACACATATGATGCAAAAGTCTTTATATCGCTCTGAGATATATATATATATATATTAGGGGTGGGCATAGATTAATTTTTTTAATCTAGATTAATCTCACTGCAATTATGAAATTAATCTAGATTAATCTAGATTAATCTATATCAAAATGGCTCATTCAGAATAGGCACGATAGAGAAATAATGCTGAAAAAACCTTGGGGTTTCTTAAGACAGATGGCGCATTAGACCAGAGCTCATCTTTTTTTCCAAAATGCATCTCATCTTCAAAAAATGGTCATGTTGATACTTGGAGATGAAAAAAATCACAGCAATATGTGTAAAGTGTGTCCAATATGTTAGGAAGCATTTACAGTTATAAGATACTGAAATTTCAAAATGAACAGCGCTATAAGTTGTAGATGCAAATACAGATAAATCTATCAAACATTTAGGCTATTTAAACAAAATTACCTCAACAATTCAGCATTTCATTTCTAATGGGGAGAGAGAGAGAGAGAGAGAGAGAGAGAGAGAGAGAGAGAGAGAGAGAGAGAGAGAGAGAGAGAGAGAGAATCTGCCACTGACTGTTAAAAGGAGCAGCGGCTCCTTTAAGAGAGGGAGGAGCTCTGCGCGTAGTAGGCACAGCCAGGGCACAGCAGCCCTCAGCAGAGCCAGGCTACTGGATATTCCTATCTAGAACCTACAGCACTGGCACACTGCGATTTGACAGTTGTCTTCAGAGTTAGAATGCCAGATGAGTTACAACTCGACATGAATTCAGTTTGCAAAAAAAAAAAAGTCAAGCGCGACAACCGCGAGGTTTATTACCGTCGGACATGAGAATATCTCACTGAATCGCAAATGTGCGCGATTGCAACACAAACATTCAGCGAGAGTAGATATTGACAGTTTCAGTTTGACAATCTTCAAAATGCATAGGACTATCACACGGAATGTTTTGCAATTATAGCACAGGCAAGATTTCTGGAAGTTGCTGATGTATTCTATGCAATGCGTGAGGAAATGTAGGCTATGTCGGGCTGGTAGCTACTCACACACAATAATGTCTCTATGCTTCACCTCAAACAATAACGTCTCTTTAGTCTACCACTTATGAAAAAGCACTCAAACAACAACTACCACGGCAGAGGGATTAATGTTTTCAGCTGCAAACACTTCATATTTAGTAGGTCTGCTGAAACAACAGGTGGAGAGAGGAGAAGCGACTGGAGCGCAGTCTAAAAGCGTCTGTCAATTAAACGCTATGGTGACGTGCATACCCAAACTCCAATCCAATATTTTGAGAATAGATTAACGTGCGATATTTTCTTTATCGCGCGACAAGAGTCTCACATTATCGCAGCACGTTAACGCCGATAACGGCCCACCACTAATATATATATATATTTAGACAATGTTTTTAGAATTTTAGCTTTTATTACTGAGGTAGCCTATTTAGTCACAAATGTCAATTGAATTTGAACCTTGAACCACCTTGAAACAGTATTACTTCAAAATATTTGGAAATTCCTCAACAAGCCTTTGAACAAATTGATGGTTGGGCCCCAACTTGTAGGGCACCTTAGCCTACACACCATTTCAGACCTGCTCATAACAGTTCAGTGCATTCCATTTGCAGAGCAGAACTTTCAATGCCCAAAGCATTGATCTCGAGACATGTTGAGAAACGAAAGATAAAAAAAAAAAATCAGATTGCAGTTTGAGAATGCACAAAGAAAAACACCTTAACCAAAGTAAGATCCATGAAGAAATATATACTAACCAGACCAGAGTCTAGTATGGATGAGCTTGACTGGACTGATCAGAGTCCTGACCTCAACCCTTGGAATGATAGAGCGGTGACAAACAGGCGGCCTAACATCATAATTACTAGTACTTTATATGACCTCACAAATGAGCTCCTGGTCCTGGTTATGCAAATAGGAAATCATGTATCTATTTTGTGTTTTACTGAATATGGAGTTTATATTGTATACCAAATGTAAAGTAGAGTATCAAGGATTACCAGGGTATCACAGGAAGGCAAGATATGCAGGATAATAATAAGTCACCAGTACATGAGAAGTGAATGTGTGTGCAGAACAGAGCCCACTCAACCCAATCAATCAGGTTCATGTCCTTAGGTGTAAAATGTGGCCCTGTGATAACTATCTCTGATACCTGTCTCTCCTGCCAATGGGAGGAAGATGTCTGCAGCTGAAGAAGGCCCCTTTGGTGAAAATGGTGGTGATGGTTGAAGAGGAGCATGCTCAGGGTCCTCCTTTCAGCTATTGTTGCGTCTCCAGATGCGCACCATGTATCTCCTCTCATCATGGCGGCGCTCGAATGAGCAGCGACCTGAGAGTACTTGTACAGTGTATTCTTAAACGCAATTTCGTTGTCAAAACTCGTTTTGGTCAATGACAAATAAATATTCCCTCCTATGCACTTCATAATTGTTGTGTCATGCTGTGCAGTGAGCGAATTTCTGCATGTAGCATGACTCTGAGTTGTAGATGTCTGGTGGTGTACAGAAGGGATAAATAATACTTAAATAATAAAGTTCCCCTTTGTGCACCAGTGATCCTGATCACAACCTCTGATATTAGGTCTCGCATTCTGACAAACTGCCATAGTAGTTTAACAGGCCAGGCCACACACCCACCCTCAGCAGTTAATCTCCACTCCTACATTCTCCTGGTAGGCAATGTGTCATAGCATTGACAATGTCACAGTTTGTTTACTATGAAGAGGGCATTAAAATCTGATGAACCAGTTTTTGTTTTACTGATGCCAGGTAAAGTCAGAAAATATAACCATCTTCAAGAATCTATAAGTTTGCATATTCTGGAAGGGGCACAGTATTAGATTATCATTTGTTATCTTGTAAATGTATCTGATATTATTGTGGGCTATATACATTTGTTCTGATTTGTTCATTCAATCAAATGGTTTTGGAGAGAAAAGAAACATATCACATGTCAATGTATTGTCTACGAACCTATTTCCATGCAATGCTACTTTCATATTAGAGAATAGGTACATAATTGTACTTCTTTTTGTTCGGACAGAAGTGAATTCATTTTTATTTTTTTTTCATTTTAATTTCATTAATCACAATGTGTTGGATTGCACTACAAAAGTATAACTATTTCTAATTTATACCCATATGGCTTTATTCTTACTTCAGCTCACTGGTGAAAAATGTACATGAATTCACAACACTATAAAGTTTGACACCATGCAGCTACAGTAGGCCTATGTGGCTCCAACATTGTTACTTATTAGAAAATGGGCTAAAACGTATCAGCTATGGTATGCAGAATCTTCATATAATGAAGGACAACCTTAAAAATACTATTGATGGTGCTTGGGACCTTCTATGGCTCGTAGTTAGTGGTTCAACTGAAAAATAGTCACTTTTTAGAACATCGTTTTTCCCTTGAAAGGCTGTGAAATCAAAAGGCTATGAGATGCAACTTGCTATCATACAGAGGTATACTCCAGAGACACATGGGTTTCAAGGAAATGTAGTGAGAATTTGCCATACCACCTGTACCAAAAGCTATTGACATTATTAGAAGTGATGCAATTATGTATGATTGGGAGCATAAATTGCCATATTATAATATTTTATTTCAACATATTAATTAAAATGGTCATTCTGATGGTGGAACTATGAAGTAGAATATTTATCTGAATTAATAATGGTATTTAAACCACTCCAGAAGGCTAATATAACAGCTAGAAGTGGCTTAAGAGACATTTTCATTTAGGCGATTTTAATTTCTTTCTTCAAATGGTGTATTTACTAAATAGGCTGTAAAACCACAAAGCTATGAGATCCAGCTTGCTATCATACATGAATATACTCCAGAGACACATAGCTTTCAGAAAAATATAGTGAGAATTTGCCCCCCCAAGTGGTACCAACAACCCTCTTTTTGGGCTCTCGGCTCACGGGCTAACTTTTGACTGGGCAGTAATGGACTGATCAAAGCTATTTTCCGATCCACCTCGCATTTCCCCGTCAATCACACATGCTGTACCTCAGAATTAATAACAACCTATGGTGTGCTTGTTGACTTCACTTGGCAAGCGATTTTTGAGTTGTGTGCATGCAAAAATATGTAATTATTTAGACTACACAACAAACGTTGCATGTCCGACGTGCAGCCACTTCAGCCGCGGTGCAGCAGTAGGGTTGGCTGTGCCTCGGTTCACGTCAAATATGTGAGGCGCACGTTGTAGTCTATAACACAGTTCTTGTGTGTGGAAAATGAGTAGTCTTACGTTGCAAATCCAAACCTTAAAAGTACACTGCTATCATATGTGAAATCTGGAGCACATGCCAAACGGGATGAGAATTTAGCTTGACTCGCTCCATTCACTCCCCTTCAAAATTTTGACAGCTACAGCCCAACGGCTCGGAAGTAGAAGGGCGTGACTTAGGTGCCCCATATAACAAAGCATCTCACAATGCCATCACACGTCCCTTGGGGTCATCATGCTTCACTTTTGTGAGTTTAATATAATAACAACAAAGTGTGTAGTCATATCCTTGTGAGAGGCTTTATAAATATATTTCCATTTTTTACTTTACTTCTTTCTTAATTTTTCCTGTTTCTGTTTCTCTCCATCTCCTCAATGCTGATATGGCATACAGAGGCTTAGCTTAGCTTAGCAATGACAAACTCCAGTGATTTTCCATTAGCCTTAGCTACGGCTAATCCAGGAAGCAGTGCTGTAGCACTTTGAGGACCACGGCCACCTAGACTCCTAATAGAAACATCGTAATAAAAACACTGTGCCACCTTCACCAGGTTTTTTCTATTGCATTTTTCATATTTAAGTAAGTGTGTGTGTGTGTGTGTGTGTGTGTGTGTGTGTGTGTGTGTGTGTGTGTGTGTGTGTGTGTGTGTGAGTGTGTGTGTGTGTGTGTGTGTGTGTGTGTGTGTGTGTGTGTGTGTGTGTGTGTGTGTGTGTGTGTGCACGCGCTTCAGACTGTGTGCATTATTATGTGTGTGTGTGTGTGCCCACATTCACAAGTGTCTGGGTGGGAAATAACAAAGCAAAAGCATCGATTTACAATCAAATGCAATTCAGCTGAACAACCTGCAGTGGAATCACATCAGTTAGCCAAATATGTAGACCTATATCTGCCATATGTTTCTGTGGGTGTTCATGTGCCTTTGCATACATACTTGTCTTTTTACAAATCTGTATTTTGTCTGTGTGAGCATATGCCAGCATTTGTGTCATGTGTAAGTGTTAAAGTGTGTCGCTACGCTTCTCAGGAGAGCACTTTGGGTCGATCCCTCTACACTCATCTAATGAGGAGTCTGGGAACCAGCCAGGTCTACGCATTGGCAAGGAAACTCTGTGTGTGCGCGTGCGCGTGTGTGTGTGTGTGTGTACCTAATATCTTCACAAATGAGAGTGAATCTGTCTGCAATCTCTTTCATGGCAGTGGAAGATTTCCAGCTTGCCTCAACAATGTCATCGAGATGAGGATAATTCACCTTTGGCTAAGGCCCGCCCTAAAGTGCTTTTTGACCAATCACAGCGCAGCAAAAGGACGACCTCGGACAAACCTCGGACAGTTTTGACAGCGCTCCATTGAACTCAATGCTGAAATCGCACGTTTTCAAGTAGTTAGCGAGATACGGTCGTATTATTATTAAAATGTGATTGGAAATTGTGCCTGGGGTATTTGTGACAAATGTGCAAGTTTCCACGCGATGTAACAGGTGGTAATCACTTTCCTCTTTACCTTAAACCGGACTAATAGCAGCTGGATAGTCTGTCTTGAAGGGTCTCGGCAGCCTCACACTCGACTAGAAAGCACACGGATCAAAAACATACTTTGTGTGCTCCGACCATGACACCATCTCATTCATGTCCCTTTTCAGTAAGGTTGTAAGCAAACCACGAACCTGTTTCAGAGTAGGATTTTGGATTTCTGACCTAATTAATGAAGAAACACCGCTAGCAAAGTTAACTATCGGTCACGGCAGGAGTGTTTTGACTAGCAGCTGATGGACGTGACTACTGAAGATATAAACGCCAAACGTTAATGTTACACATTGCTGTGGTAGCTTTGAAGATGACTACAGTCATTAAGTTGTGTGATTTCGTTTTCGTCTAGCAAGTTTGCGTCAGGGCTCAAAAGATATGCGACCTCAGCTTACCATGGTCACGGTGCTGGTTACAATGCCTATCGATACCCATAGAAGAGCCCATAACAGCTGTGATGCATCGCATGACCGTTCAGAAAATAAATACTTATATTCACAATACTATGAATGCGTTTTTTATTTATTATGAGTGAATAACTGCTGCGATTTGCAGTCACTGCATAAATCACGTTGATATCTCAGCATTGAAAGTTTATCTGTCCGACCTAGCAACTAAAGAGGGCGGGGCTTAGCCAAAGGCGAATTGTGGGTCACTGCACTCAGCCAGAAAGCCTACGAATCATCCCTAACGTTATCTTCACATGGGCGCCACACACACTCACACACATGATTAGTGGGCATGTGGACCATCCAGCTGACTTACAAGGCTATATAGGCTGTACAGTATATCATATCTAGGCATTATTGCCACATGCATTTGTAGATGATCATGTCCACATGGACCACAGTACATTGTGACCAAAAAATTAAAAAGTAACTTTCAAAAGGGGCATTTTTCGTCCAGTAGGGCAAAGGGGCAGCTGCTTTAGCACCACCTATCTGCATGCCTATGCACACCCATGTCCAACACTTCATCATTCAGCTCTGCTTCTGTATCCAAACTCATTCATCCATGGTACTCCAAAAATATTTCTCCGTCTCCACTGATCCAACACCACACCGAACCCAGTCTCTTCTCAGTCTTCAGGGGCCTACTCTGCTGTGTGCGTCTGTGTCTGTCTGTGTGTGTGTGTGTGTGTGTGTGTGTGTGTAAACGAATTGCTAGTGCCATATAGGGCTTCAGCACAGGACAGCTGAGAATTAAAGACAGAATAACTAGCAGCTTGGGACATTAGTGCGAAAAAATAGAGGGGTTTGGGGGGGTGTTGAATGTGTGTGTGTGTGTGTGTGTGTGTGTGTGTGTGTGTGTGTGTGTGTGTGTGTGTGTGTGTGAGTGTGAGTGTGAGTGCGTGCCTGCATGTGTGTGTGTGAGTGTGTGTATGTGACCGAGAGTGGCACTGACAGTCTGGCCTTTCTTTGATACCCATATTGATTGTTTTTAATTATCTTTGAATTAGCATCTGGGCAGGAGCCCTTTGTTATTGCTGTAATGGACTGTGCCGGGCGCTAGCAGGCCGCAGGCTATTAAAAGCAGCTAAGTACTGTAGCAGGAGAGATAGTGAGGGGCTGTACAGAGGAGACAATGATATTATAGGGTGACTACACTGCCTTAGCACACAGAGATGGACACAGACACGAACAGTAGGCGCGCACACACACACACACAGCCCAACTTTAATATTTTTGTGGGGCCCTCCCATTGACTTCCATTAACCCTAACAATAACTAAATAATGTTAAACTGCTCAAACCAAAACAATGCCTAACGTTAATCTGTCAGTGAAGATTTAAAAAAAAAAAAAAATTCTTTCGCCAGCAGAACAAAATGACCCCAGCAAAGGGGGTCAAAACATGTGGGCACTAGAATTTGGGCCCCACATGTGCTCCAATAGCAGTGGCCTCACGAAGGTAGATTGGTGCAGTACACACCACACAAACACACACACACACACACACATACACACACACACACACACACAGAAGCAAACACAATGTATTAATAATTTAATACTGTATTATTCACACAAATACCATGGGCTAGCGCAGAATTTGTTTTGCAGTTACACAAGAAATTGCACTTCACACAGCCATGGCACTGGAGAAAACACCTTCACATCAATAGTGCATGCAGGCCCAAACAATGAAACCACTTGCATGTTTCCTTTGTGCAGCTACATCCCGACAGATACAGACAAAACAAAACATAACACAAGCAAGGAGGAAAAAATATGTAAGCAGACACCCCGCACCAAGATCATACTCAACATACAAACAGAGGTACTACACACAGACACCCAGACAAATGCAGGGGACCTTTGGAGGCGAGGTATGAGGCAAAAGTTAGGGCTCATCGTCACGTTTTAACACAACGTAAGCCATTTCACACCGGATTACCCCTTTAAAGGCTTTGAGTGCGTCTTAATATGCGACCTTGCCTCCTCCACTTGCTTCTCGTCATGATGACATCACTGACAACAGCATTACATTTCAATATCTTGCAAAAGCTCAATTGTAGAGTCTTTTTCTCATTTGCAATTGGGATGGTGAATGAAAAACAGTCCCTCAAAAGTTGTTGTGGCTAGGCTGACAGCTGGGAAACTTTATCGTTTTCTCCACGGAGGAGGGGCCGGGAGGCGGGGCGAGGAGACAAGCGCAAGTGGAGGAGGCAAGGGCGCATATTAAGATGCACTCTGTATGTAAACCGGCTGTGGTAGTCCCCAGGTGGCTCTCTCTGACCTCTGACCTCTGACCCCTGTGGACTAAGTGGAGGTTATGAAGCCATAAGGGTGATGTTTGGCAACGAGAAAAGAAATGGGATGGGATAAGCCTGAGGGGGTACTTTGAAGACATGAACATAAGGTTGCTTGTTTTGAGGCTAATAGGGAAAAAAGAGGGAGCGAGGATTGTGTTTCAGGCAAAGAACAGAGACTACGAGGAGAAGATAGTGTTGTGACTGGGAATTGGAGGTCCTAGGGATTCATTTGGGAATAAAATAATGGCACTTGTTTTGGGAGTAATAGGAGGACATGAGAAGAGGTTTGTGCTTGTTTCATTTGAGCTTCTTCATTTCAACATAAAAAGGAATAATCATCCCATCAAAAACTTGCATCAACTGTGTTGAACAAGGTGAGGGTAGTGGTGTTTCAGGCCTAGTGCAAAGTAAAAGAATGATGTTTGAGACTGCGAAGCAAAGTCACAAGGATTGTATTTGGGACAGATTAAAATAAGGGTGCGTGGTTATTCAGTAAGCAAATATTTATGAGGACGTGTTTGAGATTAGAGCGATGGTGAGGATTTACAGCACTGTGTGTTTGCCACTGAAAAGGAAGATCATATGGGCCCTGTTTGGGATAGCTGAGATATAGGTGTTTTTTTAATTGAGAAGAGAAGGAGAGGAGAGGGTAAAGAGGAGAGACATGGACATGTTCATTATAACTAACTCAGATACAAAATACCAACATCCCACATGGCAATTTGCTGTAATTAACCGCTTCCCTATTCATTTTTAATTAAAAAAACACTTGCATACACTCACAGTTTTGTGGAAGATCATTACATTAGCCTCCTCTGACAGTATTACAGCTTTTTTCAGGTGATAGTTCAAGTTCAAGCTCATAAAGCACAAAATAGTTTGAGGGTGGTGTTGTTTCAGGACGGAGCTTATGCTCAGCTTGTGTGTGTGTGTGTGTGTGTGTGTGTGTGTGTGTGTGTGTGTGTGTGTGTGTGTGTGTGTGTGTGTGTGTGTGTGTGTGTGTGTGTGTGTGTGTGTGTGTGTGTGTGTGTGTGTGTGTGTGTGCGGTATGCGTGCATGTGTGTGTGCACGTGTGCGTGCGTTTTGACCTTATGCTGGTCTATATTGGTGTGTCTCCGTAAGATTGCTGGAAAAGGGATTAGGATTTACAAAGGCAGTTGGGGAAGAAAGTCTTGTCAAATCTGCTATGAATTTAAGGTATCAATGTGGATTCCCAGACATCTTGTAGATAATTTAGAAACAATGGATTTCACATATAGGGAATTTTAAAGGTTTGGATTGGCCTTGTAAGACCACTCGCTTTCGGCAGGCAAGAAAGGTTATTCTAGTTTTTGTGTAGAATTGGGTAAGAGACTGCAACGTGCGCATCACGTATTTAATATGAACCGAGGCTTAAGGTGCACAGTCAGCCCTACCGCAGCTGAAGGGGCTGCACGTCAGACACGCGACTTCTGTTGTGTAGTCCAAATAATTACATATTTTTGCATGCACACAATACAAAAAAATTGTTTGACAAGTGAAGTCGACAATCACACCATTGGTTATGTGTGATAGGGGGGAATGCGGGGTGGACTGGAAAAAAGTCATGATTAGTCCATTACAGTCCATTACAAAATGTGTGACTTTCTAAGCCCCATGAGCTGCCTGGAAGGTGCAGAGACTTAGGTACCCCATTGAACCGAATTTGGATTAATGCTACATGCTAGCTTACAGGTACAAGTTACGTCACTGGTCACAGAACGGCTGGAAGAACAGAAGAAAGGTATAGCTAAATTATTTAACGTGTAAAATGAATAATGTGTAAAATAACCCTAACCTCCAGGAATGATGGAATGTCTCTAACAAAAAGCCTAGTCCTCATCAGTTGATCGAAGTAATGCTACATGTGTTGATAGACCTGACACTCTGTAGGGGAGCGTACCTATGTTATAAGGGTCCGATGTTCCCCGGTCTTTGTATGGAACCGGGTAACTTAGGGTCCTTTTTCTAACCCTTCCCAAAACCAGCCCTAAACTTAACCTGTCAGTAATGCAATATTTCAGAGTTTTCAAATTGTGCCCTTCCCAAAACCATCCCTATAAACCTAACCTGTCACAGGTGCAAACAACCTGCGCTTTGCCATGTGGCAGCAGTCTACTTGGAAGCAGCGGGGAACATAGATAGCGAGTGCTCTGTAGCAGACTGTCCTCATGCAAAGGCAGGTTTATTTCACACAACTGGCAAGAAAGTGCATGCTGTGTTGAGGTGCAACGCCTTTGCTTGTTAAGACGTGGTCCTCAATGGCGAATTTCTGTGGCCATGTCAAATTTCGGTTGCTGAATGCAAAATGCCCTGCTGTGCCCTGACCAAAACCATTCCTAACCTTAACCTGTCAGTAAAGCAGCGTTTCTGCGTTTGCCAAGAACAGCTAAACAAGCAAGGGGAGTGGTGAAATTGTGACTTGACCAACACCATGCCTTAACTGAAGGTGTCACAGGCGTTGTGGAGCACGAGTTAACATGCGAAGGCACAATCACGATAGACGGTTCAAGTCAGCGTGTTATCTTAAAGGACCAGTTCAGTCAATTTCAACATGCAGTTGTAATGCTCACACTACCCTGGACTTGTCAGTATCTGAGTTTTTTTTTCTTTCTTCTTCAGCCTTTTCTGAGATCTTGGTCATTGTAATGGGGGCAGCGCTTTGTTTACATTTCAAAAAAACATTTTTATTCATTCCCAAAGACATCCGAAAGATTATACAACATCAACAGACAACTAGCAAACAGCGGTACCTTTTGGGAAAATATTTGCAGTAGGCCTATGTTAATTTAAAAAAAAATGTAAACAGACGCTGCCCCCATTAGAATAGCTCATATCTTGGAAAGGGCTTAGCCGAGAAATGTGGCATCACCGGATACTGACAAGTCAAGGGTAGTGTGAGCAATACAACAGCATATTGAAATTGACTGAACTAGTCCTTTAACGCTCTGTCATGATGACATGTTGTCTGTAGGGTGCTCATTATAATCATCTGATTCTGAGCTGGTTAGATCCAATATATGACTGTGGCTAGTTTGACACATTTTGAACCAGGGAACTTGAGTGTGCAATGTTCCTTGCTGCCTGTGTTCAGAGCCTTTTTCCTTTCCATCTGACTGTCAGGTGACTCTATGTAAAGGCAATATGCAATGTACCAAGCTCTGTTGCACTGCTCTTACACCTGAACTTTAACGAGGAGTTAAGCGTATCTGGGGAGGGAAGCAAATAGACACAAATTGCCTGACCAGAACGACACAGACGCTCCATGGAAAAACAGGTGTGCAGAGTACCAAGCTGTGTTGCTCTGCACTTACATCTGAATCTTAACAAGGAGCTTATTAGCTGTCCAACCAGACCTTAGTCATTCGACCTGCACAGGACAGGAATGCTCCAAGTATAGACTAATGTGCACCAGGCCCTGTTGCACTGCACTTACACCTGAACATTAATGAGGACCCTTGTTAAGTTGATCAGGTGGGTGAAACTGAGCTTGTTAATCTCATCAGATGTGTGGAGAGGCTAAGTAGGTCGTCCAACATGACCCAGGCATGACGCTCCATAAATGGGAGGCAAAGCATGATGGGTATTGTGAGCCACTGGTCTTTACTCTGAGACAACCTTCTGGAAAATATGAATAAGCCAGGAACTGACAGAGTGTGGATGGGAGCTGACAAATTTATACGTACAATATATAGGATATTTTAATGACCACTGATACTTCTGCTGCTGCTGCTGCTGCGTGTGTGTGTGTGTGTGTGTGTGTGTGTGTGTGTGTGTGTGTGTGTGTGTGTGTGTGTGTGTGTGTGTGTGTGTGTGTGTGTGTGTGTGTGTGTGTGTGTGTGTGTGTGTGTGTGTGTGTGTGTGCATGCACGTGCGTGTGTGCGTGGACTTGCGTGTGTATGTGCAAGACTGTGTCTGAGTTTGAAATAGTGCAAATGTAAGTGAAAAAAGCTGATTCAGGTTCAGGTGGCAGCCTGTCCAGGCATCAAAGGCTCCAGTGGGCATAAGAGAGAGTAACGCTGGGGCAGCAGGAGGAGAGCGAAGGAGATGAGAGGAAGAGAGGAACGGAGGAGAAGAATTGAGGGTGGGAGGGTATGAGAGAGTAATGCAGGGCAGCAGGAAGAGAGCTGAGGGAAGAAAGTAGAGGATGAGGATAGGAATAGAGGATGGGAGGAGAGGAGGGCGTGGAGATTGGAGGACAGGAAAGGAGTTAAACGCAGAGTACGAAGCAGAGAGATTGGGTGTTTCTCAAAGTGAAGTGTCCTAGCCTTGCTAGGACAAGTAACGCCCATTCGCGCCCAGTGTATTCAATTATTAATACACTTAGAACTAGGGATTGGATACTCTTGGCTCTTAACAATGGGCATTATTCATTCTAGTAATGCTAGGACACTTCAGGTTGAGAAATGCCCATTGAGAAAGAGGATGGGTGTGGAGGAGAAGAGACAAGGGGAGGGGAAAGAAGGAGAAGAGGAGAAATGAGATTAGAGGATGGGGAGGGACAGGAAGGGAAATGAGGGGGGGGGTGGAAAGAAGGAGAGGAAACGAAATAAATAAACAAACTGACAAGGAGAGGACAAGAGAAGATGGAAAGAGGCAACGTTATATATGCAGAGTCTTATATACCTGTGAATTTGGGGGAAAACGTGCATACATATGAAGAGGTGGAATAAAACGTATTATAGTATATGTAGTGCTGTTGATATGCAGAGAGAGAGGGAGAGAATAAAAGCAATACTATATTAGTGAGGCATTACATTTCTTAAGCTTGGCAGAAGAATATGAAATGACCTGCCATAACAAAAGTGCAACACAGTAAGTTGTTTTGGAAGAATATTAGTGTATGTTATGGAAATGTGTGCTACTCAATTGCATTCATAGACATTGAGTAACTGAAACAAATGTGGATCTTTGTGTAAGCGAGTCCAGTGTAGGCAGTACATTATTTTTTATGTGCACATTAGATATGTGCATACAAAATAAGCTAATATGGTTTTAAATATTTGGTTTTGCTCTTCCACATGCACTTTAAACGTTTACATCACTGACACAGGGGGACGGTCCACCAGAAAACCTGTGAAAGTACATACTGTGCCTATGTTATGAGAAGTACAGAGCGACTACTGAAACTGGCACAAAATGTTCCCTCAAGGTATCAGATAACCGCACCAGGGCTGGCACCCAGGGGACTGTCCTACTGTCAGCATGGGCCAACAGGACAGCCGCTCAGGGTGGCATGTCCCAGGGGTGGGGAGGAGGCATGATCATGTTAGGGAAAATACAGTTGTAGTAGTAGAAATAGTAGTCTATATAGTAGAAATCTGGCACAATAATTATGCTAGAGATTAACAATGTTGTTCCTCAGGTGTTGGGATGGGGGGAAGACAAAATAAGCCCCTCCATTTTTAGTGGGTGGTGGCCTGCGCACAGGCAAAAAAAATTGCCAACTCGTAAACATGTTCAAAAGTGAGTGTGAACAGGCCTGTCTATACAGGGGAAAATGGGATCAGTTGTCTGGTGCCCAGGGAAAAGGGCCCCCAGAATTGGAACCCGATTATTACATGGTATGTATTGAGTAGGGGCCTCGTTCAGATTTTGTGTTGTGTCTGGTCAAAGCTATTAGTGGTCCTCTTTGACCTATACAGTGTAGTTAAGTTTTTTAAAAATACGTTTTTAGGACATTTTATGCCTTTATTTGATAGGGCACAGTGCGATGTTGACAGCAAGTTAGTGGGAGACAGATATGGGGTCGGATGGTTGAAATGACCTTGCGCCGGAATTGAACATGAATCCCTGCAGTGACACTATGGTGCTTTAGCCGTTTGAACCATGGTCAAAGCCACCTCCAGCATAAAAGAAGCCAGAATGGTACTCCTACAATAAAAGGTGGTAGGCCTAAATAAAGGCACTCTGGAAACAAAGTTAAAATAAGGGGCCAATCTATAGTAGACAGGTCATCAGCTGGGAAAATTAGGCCTTTCGTCCTACCGCACTTTTCTCTGTGGATTACTGACCAGAAGGCCTTTTGGAAGAAAAACGGAAACTTTCCTTTGGATATTGCAAGGTGTCCAACTTTATTTGCATTTGTTTTAGTTTAGTCAACCTTTGTAAACATGTATGTAAGGAAATAGGACAGAATAGTGCTGAAAGTAGTTAATCATCATGAATATCACCTTATAGTACAATGTAATAATGCATGAAAACCAGTGATTTTGGAAAATGGCGGCCATACTGAATTCTGAGCAAAAATTGATGTGACCCCATGTTTTAATTTCTTCCAATAGGCCTTCTGGTCAGTAATCCACAGAGAAAAGTGTGGTAGGACGAAAGGCCTAATTTTCCCAGCTGATGACCTGTCTATAGGCAAGTCAAAGTCTCATTGTCCATAGCTAAGGCACTAAAGCACAAGCACAACCCTAGCTATGTTCACTTTTCATTACAGAAATATCGACACAATAACCACTTAACCATCGTAAACTGACATATCATATCTATTTTCCGCATTCACACAGTCACGTATATATGTGAGAAATTGATGAGTTGCTGTCAGCTTGCCCCATGCCATCAATCATGCTGCACCTAGTGAAAATAATAGGCCTACTATTATTTCATCTCAAGGGATTATTTCAAGGAGTTTTAGTTCAATGAAGACTTTATGATAAATGTCATGCACTTTGTCTAAGCATTTTCTGTCGGAGTGATTGAAATTAAATTGAGTTTGTTATGTTGGGACACATATTAGTTATGCGTGTTTACTCTAACAGAAGGTTTTATCCAATACTATATGCCGTGAAAGTAAGCCCTACTAAAAAAATGAAACATCAAAGACGCTGTGCAACCACCTGTTTATCTGAAACTAATGCACAAAGTATTTAAATAGCACTGCATTACCTACTCAATACACTCCCTTCATATGATCACACACACAACCACACAAGTGCACACACACGCATGCACATGCACAGGTAAGCACACATACACGCACCACATCATTCTGAGTGAAGCCTTTCATCCTCATCCATATTGAACAGCACCTCTGGATACATGATTTAAAGACTGTCAATAATACATCACGTCGGATCCACATTTCACA
>NC_085869.1:41014793-41042293 GCF_034702125.1 Engraulis encrasicolus
GAAGGAAAGGTAAGATCTGTAATAAACACCACATTTGTGCGGCTGTTTGTCTGACAGCAGTCTCAGATGTCTTCAAATTTAGGATGACACTGGGCTTGTTCTTGTCATTTTTTGGACAATGTCTGCAACAGTTGGAGACTTGGTGTTGATCCAATTTCGGCGATGGCTGAACGTTTTTTCCATTGCTGTCTTTATTGGTGCCATGTTCTCTGATGATGGTTTCATCCTTTTGATGATCGACATCCATTCACTAAGGTCTTCATCATCTAATGGCTGCACTGTAGATGGCTGCAGGGTAGATGGTTGAGCCAATGCAGAATTACATCCAAATTTTCTCTTGTGGTAGCGTCGCTGGCCCTCTTCTAGGTTTCGTCGGACATTCCGTAGCCTCATTTCTAGAAATCCTGTATGTGACAAAGGATCATAGAAATGTTCCTATAACAAAAGAAAGAAAAAGAAGTGTTAAAATATCTTTGGGTTACTGATTGAAACAAGAGGGCGCAAGAACCCAATCGATACTCAACATGTGAATGTACAATGATATTAATTTTGGTACACCCGAGTTGAAGGGGATGCTTGCAAAGTAATTCAAGATGAAGGGTTTGGCGCAACTCAAAATGTTATTGGAAATTATTTTGATTTTTCTGATGGATGTATTAAGACATCACGAGAAGTACACTAACAGAATTCGCCAGGGTTTCGAAATGTCAGCATATAGGGTTATAGAAACTCCTTATGAGAAGAAGTTTGAATATAATTATAATGCTGTTAAAATGACAGACATCAGGATGTACAGAGAGAGGTTGTGAGCAAATCTGCACTAGGCTTGATCTGAGTTTTGTGGTGAGCCAGCCTGATCTCCAAAAATTCCGTGCTCCTGGACACATATGTTAAGGACACGAAATCCGTGTTAACTTTCAGGAGAAATAATGTGAAAATCTTAGCATAGAAGCCTACAGCGATGCAGACTGGACGGATGATACCAGCGAACACCACAGTACTACAGGATACTGTGTGAGCCTTAGTAAAAACAGTGCTCTTGTTTCATGGAAACAGGGAAGCAACATACTGTATAGTAATGGTGGGGTGGCGTCCACGCCAATGTCTTATCCTGTGTGTATCGCTCGGTGCGTAATTCCAAGAGCAGTATGATAAAAAGGAAGAAAGCAAACTGGGCACACTGATGAAGGGCTAGACCCGAAACGTTTGTCCCCTGTCTGTCGGTTTTATTTACTTTTTTCGGCTTTGTTTAATACAGTTTTTGATTTTGCATCCAGCTCCAGTGTGCGACTCCTTTCTTCCTTTTTATCAAGCAACATACTGTTCCACGTGCAAAGCAGTATATGGCTCTTGCTTCTACAATTCAAGAATGTCTTTATCTAGAACAATTACAAGTTAACACGGATAGCGACAAATACACAGAGACTGTCATACATGAAGAAATTCAGGAATGATTGCTCTTGCCAGGAATCCTGTCAACAGAAATCTCTGTACACAAAGTTTCACTTTATTATGTCTACTGTGAATGAGAGTGAATCTGTTTTGTTTTGTTTAATGTTTTACTTACAAATCCTTCACCATCTCCACAGACCATCACTTTGAGCGACGGGAAGAGCGTTGTCAATGATTTTGCCAAACGCAGTTTCTCTGGTCCAGAGGGATAACTGTAAAACAAAGCAAATGACAAGTCCATCACCACTGGACATAATTTACACGCCATACAGATGATCCAATTTCATTTTTATACTTTCACTTGAATAGACATTTAAAAAGAACAAAAAAAAATGGGTCGACATCAAAAACAATGAATATCTAAAACTTACAATCCATGTTTCTCGACTAGGTCACTGACACTTATGTTCACAAGCTTTCTTCTGGTACTGGTGGATAGTGTTCCAGTCTG
This sequence comes from Engraulis encrasicolus, assembly GCF_034702125.1. Lineage (NCBI taxonomy): Eukaryota > Metazoa > Chordata > Actinopteri > Clupeiformes > Engraulidae > Engraulis > Engraulis encrasicolus. The sequence goes on from NC_085869.1 coordinate 41,016,697, forward strand.
CTCATATTCTTTAAGGATGTCCTGAGCCTTCTTTTCAAGAAGAGACTTGAGTGAAGCAGCAGTCCGATCTTCCTATAAGACAAAAGCATAAACATGCCTCTCAAGTTAGTTGGTTAGAATGGGCAGTTGTGTTCATTAAAAGATAACCAGTCAAAACTCGTAACCGCAGGAAAAATGTCACTGCTATTTGAACAACAAATCTCCAGTGTTAACACGGTTAAGAGTCTGTTCTATTCATGGCAAACAATGCCACTATAACGGCATGATTGCTTACTGGGATCATTATATTCATTAGTTGACCCCATCCTGTGTCATAAATATATATATTAAGGAAAATGCTATTGATTCCTGATCCAAGTAAATGTTTCAAAAATAGCCATCATATGACATCCCTCAAAATACTCACATTTTCACTCTCAGTGTGTGGTGCTACACACTCCACCAAATCCAAATGGACCACAGTCGAAACCCATACTTGGAATCTGTCATAATCCTTAAAATCTATGCTACTGTCACAGTCAATGTAGTCTTTGAAGTCACTGTTGTAGTGTAGAAGTCTATGTAATTCCACTGGGTGAGAAAACTCAGAGTGACAGGCTTGTAAAAGCGCGAAAGCACTGGAAACTGAAAAAACTTTTTTGCATTTCTCTGTCCCATCTAAGTATAAAGACACAAGCACATTCTTGACTGCTGGTCCAGGGTTCTGCAGCTGGCTAGGGACGTTTTCCTGTAGATCCATTTTCACTGGAGAAGATAGAGAAACAGACCAGAAGGGGAACAAATAAATATAGGCATTTAAAAATGTCTACAGGGTACACAGATTATGGCAACAATGTGATTATGTAACATATGTCTGCATTTATTTTAAATGCAATGCAGTACCAGAATACAATACATGCTGTACACACACTAGGGCTTTCACTTTTGACCAAAAAATCATTTATTTAATCCATTTTCTTAAAGGGACACTGTGTGAGATTTGTTGTTGTTTATTTCCAGAATTCATGCTGCCCATTCACTAATGTTACCTTTTTCATGAATGCTTATCACCAGCATCAAATTCTAAGTATTCATTATGACTGGAAAAATAGCACTTTACATACATGAAAAGGACGCAGATGACTTGTTGCATTAGAGCCAATTAAATAATATTGTTGCCAAAAAGAACCATAGATTAAACAAATACGAGCAACATGGATTCGCCATCTTCATCAGCTTAAAAGTGTGTTGTAGCGAGCGTTTCGTTCGTAGTAATACTACAGTGGTGGTGGAGGGGAAAGCAGTCCGTGTAGTAGATAGACTACACGTTTGGGTGCTTCCAAAACCTGAACTTGACCCATTTTACAGTTAGCTCACGCACGGCAATACTGCCACTTTCAACCGATTGTAACGACGACAGCTCAGGCTTAATCAAAACTGCGTGAGTGTTGCAGATGTATGAGCAACCTACTGTAGCAAGCCTACACAATTTGATGGCTGGGGTCAGCAAGCTAAAACTATGCTAATACCTTGACAAAATTTCGCAATAAAATGTAGCTCACTAATCACTTGAGGTGCGAGAAGATTTACGATCCTACTTGTAAACTGACGGCAGTTTGGGTTCGCTGAACAACCTAGCAAAGTTGATAATGCTGCATACTGTGTAGCTGTAGCCAACGTTTTGAGGCTAACGTCAATGTCACCCACGAATTCCAAATGACCTTGCTAATGAGCTCATCTTTCTCAACCGAAAAAAGAACGTGGACAGAACTCGGTATCTGAATTATGACCAACGTTCACAAGCAAACACATGAACATGAAAGAAAATCTATAACAGGTCGGAATATTAAGGGCTGTCTAACATTCGTTCCAACATAACCTTCATTTTTAAAGAAAAATATATAATTTTATTCAGGCTTGGGATCAAAGCCTTGTATTCAGGCTGGAATTAGCTAGTTAGCTAGCAGCTAGCACATTAGCATAGTCGTTAACGTCAGGGTCGTTGACCGCTTTGGGCGGACCTGGGACAAACTCGTCCTTTGTCGATACCCCTGGTTAACATTAGCGTTGTTGTTCTCAGGTGGCATTTCGAGGCGAATTGCAAATAAACGTTAACCAAAAACAAACCTACATCCCATGCTTAGCTCGAATTCCGACTCTCCGTCAGGAATATCTCGTCAGGAAACCATCTCCTACTAGTTGATGACCTTAACAAGCTACCATTAGCAGGCTAATTTGCATTGGTCTGACCGCCAATATCAATCACTGTGTGTGGTGCGGGATACTGAGGTAAAAGTTACCTGTGAGGGGTCGGCTTCAGTCTAATTCATATCTTATTGAACACATATTAACAACTTTTGTCTGATACTGAAACATAATCACAGAAAATCACCCACTTACCAGTCCATTTAACGGTGAGATTCCTGCAGCACAGTTGCTGCCAGTGCAATGTGTCGTTGAGATTGAGATGTGTCGTCGTAATGAACTTGGCCGCGGGAGGGGGAATTAAAAAAAAGTGGCGATTCGAATGCCGCAGCGTCATGTGATTGGCCTTGATATTAACACATTATTTCTGTGTTGTAGAAGACGAACCATGCAACACATTCTTAGCAGAAATTGACACAACATTTGTTATTTGGCTTTCAACACATTAAATGTGCAAAAAAACAACACATTCTTTCTTAGTGTGTGTGTGTGTCTGTGTTTAGGGCCGTACACACGGTTACGTGGCGCTATTCCGACATGCCGCTATTCCGACGTTAATGTCTATTGTCGGAATACCGACACGTTTTCCACCGTCCGCCGCTATTCCTACATGCCGCTATTCCGACATTTTTTTTTAAGTAGCCTATAGGCCTATATTGAACCATTCTGAGAATGCTGCCACTCTACTGTGTAGCGCTGTCATCAGGGCAGCCGACGTTTCCCTCCATGTCCATATAAGGCTCTTAAATCTAAATGAGCTATCCACGCGGGTGTGGTGCTGAAATCAGCGATGTGAGACACTTTCCCACGTTACTGCTTTGAAGAGATAAACTTTGTTGCCTACATTCCAAGTTACTCAATCGAATTATATCGCAACAATGTAAGGTCCACCAAAACATCCAGCGACATGATGGAGCACACAACCCTTGTCCTTATTTTGAAGTTCCAGAGAGAAGAGCCGTTGTCGTGTCCAAACCGAGGCAAAACAAAAGCAAACTGTGAGAAATTCCAAAAGGCAAGTCTTACCAATCCAGACATAAATTTAGGCTACAATAGGCCTATTAATCTGAAGTCGGTCCCGCCTCTAATTCCCCGTTTTGCACATGCCATAGCCTACACTCAATCCATCTCATTGAAATGACTTGTTCATCCACCGCCGGTTCCACGGAGAGAACCCAACTCTCAGCGGCCTTTCAGGGCTGAAGGAAGGTGCAGTGGATTTATTTGTCACGGGGTGACAAATTGAGAACTCACGCACTCACTGATTACATTGATTTCAGGTGCCAGCGAGAGAAGGGAGGAAGGTGATTGGGCCAATAGGATGGGTGTGGGTTTTTTATGTGCAGTGCTGGACGGTGACACACCGGAGAGCGAGCGAGACGCACGGCCGCATCGTTGGGAAGTTGGTGGATGAGGACGCTCACAAACGAAGAGTTAAGTGCCCACGCCTGGCCGCCATAGCCTTCACTAAAAGCAAGCCCCCTACCCGCGGTGCATGCCGCCTTCAGCTCTCTCTCACCCTCTCGCGCTCTCTCTCGCTCTATCGCTGCAGCTGGCACAGCCGACTCGCGGTGTCTCACTGGACAGACGACAGAGCGTGAATGGACTGGTTCTATTCAAACACACACACATGCACACAGGACTATGTTCTCAAATGGAAAATCAATATTTGAATGAAATGACTTTGGTGTCTTGGTGTTTTCTGGTGTGTACAACGTTCCTCGGGGGAGTTGGTAATAAGAGGGGGTGCCGCTTGCAAACGCGCACCTCCCACCTGTGACATATTTTAAATTTAAATTTAAATAATTAATATGTTTTTTTAAATAATGAGACTTAAATCCTGAGACTTTCTTATACAAAAAGCACCAACTTGGGCGCATAACTACAGAACTTTGTAAATTGAATGGATGACTTTCTGCCACAGTCTGACGTGCATGCATGGGACATAGCCCATATCGGTTCATTTGTGATGCGTGAACAGTCGGTCTAGCCTACCTGTAAAATGACACCCCCTTCTGCTGTAATATTACTTATTATGTAGGCTATTACGCGCTTGCAATAGAGAGAGAGAACTCAATCAGCCTTGTGTTACACATGGTTTTCTTCCGATGTTGGCAATTACGCTGCGTGCGCGTGTGTAGCCGTGCCAGGATCCCAGGCCCGCCTTACACACTCACCAGCGCTTACACACTTCCACGCACCATTCAACTGAACGCACTTGTGTTAGGCTACTCTGCTGAGTGGAAGATAAACAGACTCAAATACCTAACAATTCTTTATTGACACATATTAATGGCAATAGCAGCCAGACAAATCCTCGCGTTGCAGACCTACCCAAGATTAAGACTGCGGCCGGTCGCTTTGGGAACTGTAAGTTGCATTTGGGTATTGCGCGTGTTATAGCTGCAATAAGTAGCCTAATTGAAGAGCCCACGTCCGGCAGCAGTGGCTGACAGGCCAGCAGCAGCACGGGAATTTGGATTGTTGCATTTTCGGGGGATTGATTATTTCTCCCCCGCTGTTGAACTGTGTGCATGTGTGTGTGAGAGAGTGAGTGTGTGTGTATGTGTGTGTGTGTGTGTGTGTGTGTGTGTGTGACTGCATGCGCGTGTGACTCAGCGGTACTGTGTAGTGGTGGCATTTGGGCACCTCCGCTGAGTAGGCTACATAGGAGGACTGTACAACAGTTAGGTCTACTTTATGGTGTAGTGAATCCTACTGTAATTGGTGTGGCCCAGTGTGCAACGTGTTTTCGGGCATTAATGAGTGTCAGTTATTATAGTTTGCCGTGGTTGCCTTTCGGGCACTGATGAGATGAAATGACTATGGATTGTTGTGATTTTCCCTATTTATAGATTGTAGTGGTGTGACTTGTGAAACTTAACTTAACCTAACTTAACTTTTGTACGGTCCTCTGGTAACTCCAGATTGTGATTAATTTATGCAAAACACACACAGCACTTTATACCGCTGTTGGTTGACACACTTTTGTATTTTACTTGTAATTTCAATGTTGTATTTTAAATCATGAATTGTGAGAAATAAACTACCATAACCGTCACTCCCTTTGTCTGTCTTTCCTGAATCGTGTCACTAAGTGTCCAATAGAACCCGTGGTTTAAATTTCACCTCTTACACTTGCGCTCTCGTCACCCACGGCGTTCTCCCCAATCAAGTTGCTTCCCTATCACTTGACTCACGCTGGCTGATGTCGAGAAACAATTCAAGGTTTTTATTTTTACTTTATAAGTAAACACAAAGGGCATTGCGCTTGCAAAACCGTTTCATGCCCAGTTGCGAAGTCAAGCCTGGGACCCAATGCGATGACATGCGCAGCATCGCAGCATCGAATCACTTTCACTTTTACCTCTGCTGAAAAATGGTGGTGGATCTCCAAGTAGGCTAGGCTACAGTCGAGGGTCAAATTAAACATTTCAGAGAACGATATGCTCATGAGAAGTCCCAATAAAAGTGCATGCAGGGCTTTATCGCTTTTTTCCATCACCGGCTAGTGGATGTATCGCACACTCCCACATAGCCTATAGGGAAGGTGTAAATTCCCTTGAAAGCGCAGGAAAACAACGCAATACAGTTCAAATCTCAGAATCGTTGTTACCGTACTGCACAGCCATTATAGTCATCACATCGTTACCCAATTTGAGTAGGGGAAATCCTCTTCGGGTTTGCTGATAAAACACAATGTTTTCAGTCGATAACTTGGCTATATATGTAGATGCGTGCAGCACGTTGGCTGGCTGCTTTTTTTCTTTCAGTTCGTTCGTTCGTCCGTGCATACAAGCAGCTGGCTCTTCAACACCTGCCAACTGGCCCAATGCTAGTGAAATTAAAGTTGAGTTTGTGTGCCCTCTCCAGTGCAATCGCCTTGTTGGTGTCAAGACTCATGCATATTCCCTGCTGCAATATAAAAAATAGTCCATGTGAATGTCAGTATGAAGCAATGATGCGTGGGGATAAAAAGTGTCGGAATAACGGCAGTCGGAATAGCGACATGTCGGGACAGCGGGTTGTCGGAATAGCGGTATGTCGGAATAGCGGTTGCTCCCCGTACACACACATCGCTGCTCGTCTACTCGCCTCTGTTTCATGGAACGTTTGCTGAAAGTTCCCGCGGCTTTAACTGCCGCAGGCGAGAAGTACCGAACTCTGCCTTCCAATTGGTTTCTCGCTTACTCGCCTCGCTCGAAGATAAAATATTTTCAACTCGGGATCCGCCCACATCGCATCGCTTGTACAGTACTCGCCTACTTGTCTGCTAGTCTCGCTGGAACACATTGACATTTTATTGAGTTCATTTGCTGCGCGAGTAACTAGCAGCGACGTGTGTGCACGGCCCTTTAGAGAGAGAGAGAGAAGCAGAAAGAGAGAGAGAGAAAGAAAGATGGAAGTGTAGAGATGGTGATTCTGTTGGAGAGGAAGCCAATGACGATGGGTTTCCTGGAGGGTGTGACAGGGAGAAGAAAGACTCAGAATTACGTAACGTGACATGACGATGATGTGAGGGAATTCACATGTAATGAAGCAATATGTGTTACTACCCGAGAGAGAGAGAGAGAGAGAGAGAGAGAGAGAGAGAGAGAGAGAGATGGAACGAGTGTGTGTGTGTGTGCCTTTCTCTGCACACACAGTCTCAAAGACTGTCACTGCCTAGCGGGGCACAGAGGAGGCTGATCCAGAACTCAAAGGACTCACGCTCACAGCAGCAGGAGCCTGTCCTTCCAGCATTTACAAAGACGGCAGGACAAAAAGAAAATAGACTTAAATTTTAAAAGAAGGGCAGCAGGGGGAAAGGCAAGGTAATTCAGGTGATATATGAGGCGGCGATAAGCCGCAGGGCACATCCTGTCAACTGCTGTCAGTGCTCACAAACATGCACACACTCACACATGCACGTGTTGAGTAGTGGGGCTGGTGGAGGACGTGGGTTTGAAAGTGAAGTATGGTGAAGGACGACAAGGCTAAATTTTGGATTCTATTCCACAGGGACTGGATTTAATGAGCGTTCTCTCGTTGTCGCTTACTCTTTTTTCCTCTCTCTCAATCCTTCTAGGGCAATCTATGTCCCAGGTGTGAGCTGGATATTAATGAACTTTTTGCCATTACACCTCCCCTCCTGCCCTTTCACCATCTCTCTCTCTCTCTCTCTCTCTCTCTCTCTCTCTCTCTCTCTCTCTCTCTCTCTCTCTCTCTCTGCTATGCGTCACCATCCTCCTCTCCTCCTCTCCTCTCCCCTTCCCTTCATATCCTCCCTCCCCTTGAACTCTTTTCCTCAACCATATCTCCCTCATCGCTCCCTCTTCTCTTTCGCCTATCTTATCTGCAACACATTATCAGGTACTGGTGGTCTATGATTGGTAATGTGAGGAGTGTACGATTAGAAAGGTGTTCATATCTGATAAATGTCCCCTATGCACTCTGTCTGTACTGATCCGGTGCAGACAAAGGGAAGACTGCAAACATTTTAATAATGTCTGTCCGGATGCAAATACTACTGTTTAGGAGATGTAGAATGTGTCAGTACACATATTCTGTATTGCATTTGTATTTGTTGGATGGCAGGCATTTGAATTCTGCCGTCTCAGTCAGTCACTGTCACCATCTATCTCTCACTCTTTATTGGTCTTCTCTCTCACTTTCTGTTTTACTGTCTGCCTACATCTCCCCCCCTCTCTCTCTCTCACACACACACACTCACCCACTCACTCACTCACCCACTCTCTCTCTCTCACACACACACACTCACCCACTCTCTCTCTCTCTCTCACACTCACTCACCCTCTCTCTCTCTCTCTCTCTCTCTCTCTCTCTCTCTCACTCACCCTCTCTCTCTCGCTCACTCACCCTCTCTCTCTCTCACTCACTCACCCTCTCTCTCTCTCTCACTCACTCACCCACTCTCTCTCTCACACACTCACTCACTCACCCACTCTCTCTCTCTCACACTCACTCACCCACTCTCTCTCTCTCTCTCTCTCTCTCTCTCTCTCTCTCTCTCTCTCTCTCTCTCTCTCTCTCTCGCTCTCTCTCTCTCTCTCACACACACACACACACACTCAGACACACACACACACACACACACACACACACACACACACACTGCTCCCAGATGACCGTGGTGTCATGATGTCATCATCTGTTGATTGCCCTCCACACTTGCTGCTTGCTGTCAGCCCTCACACCTCCTACTAATGAGACCCTGAGTGTGTGTGTGTGTGTGTGTGTGTGTGTGTGTGTGTGTGTGTGTGTGTGTGTGTGTGTGTGTGTGTGTGTGTGTGTGTGTGTGTGTGTGTGTGTGTGTGTGTGTGTGTGCCTGTGTGTGTCTGTGTGTCTGTGTGTGTGTGTGTGTGTGAGACACCATTGTCCCCTGGGAGTAATGGGGCTGTGAGTGCGCGTTTGAGCTTGACAGGCCAGTCTCATTTTCTCCTCAGTGTGTGTGTGTGTGTTTCTGTGTGCGCTTGTGTGTGTGTGTGTGTGTGTGTGTGTGTGTGTGTGTGTGTGTGTGTGTGTGTGTGTGTGTGTGTGTGTGTGTGTGTGTGTGTGTGTGTGTGTGTGTGTGTGTGTGTGTGTGTGCAATTGTGTCAGTAAAAGTGTGTGTATGCGTGTCCGTGTGCAATTGTGTTAGTAAAAGTATGTGTATGCGTGTCCGTTGGAGTCGATTGGAGAAGTTCTGTACAGTAGGCTATATGGGTTCATTCATCTGTGTGTGCACATGTGCATCAATGCATCTACATATCTGTGAGCGTTTGTGAAGGAGAGTGTGAAAGAGGGTCAAAAGCAGCTCTTTTCGTAATTCGGACCCTACATTTATTGGGCTATAAGTCAGTCAAAATTCTCACAGCACTTTATAGAGAGTACCGTAAATGACAGCAGAGACTTCAGTGCAGCCACTATCTGGTAAAATGAAAACAGCAGAGGCGCATCTGCCAATAGAACACTGTGTAGAGCAGGGCTATTCAATTAAATGTCAACGAGGGCCAGTTTTTCAAATTCCTCCCAGTAAAGGGGCCGAACTATACGTATGTATTATGGTTGCCGACTGTCAATGAAAAAAATATGGGAGATTTCATTCAAGTGGAGGGTGTGGGGGTCCTCCCCCAGAACGTTTTGCATTTCTTAGATGTTATTTCCTGCATTTTAACGTCCCGTGTCCCGTTTCAGCACGATAACGGAACCCATACTTTTATCTCTAAATTCCGAAAACTATTCTGTACTTCAAGGGGCTTGTGGGGGGCCAGAACCTTACTGTCCAAGGGCCGCATCTGGCCCCAGGGCCGCCATTTGTGTAGAGTCAATAGAAACCAGGAGAGGCTCCTCTGCCAACAAAACACAATGTACTGTGGAGGCAGTGGAGAACAGCAGGAGAAAAGACACACAGCTTCTATTCACTCCAGAGTCAAGAAAGGTCTGCAAGCTTCTGCTGGCCCTTTGACACAGGAAATAATGGTTTTGTGTGTGTGTGTGTGTGTGTGTGTGTGTGTGTGTGTGTGTGTGTGTGTGTGTGTGTGTGTGTGTGTGTGTGTGTGTGTGTGTGTGTGTGTGTGTGTGTGTGTGTGTGTGTGTGTGTTTACTCGCGTCTGTGTCTAGCTGTGTAAAGCGTAAAAGTAAACTCAAAGAAGGAAGATTCTAGGACGAGAGAGAGAGAGAGAAAGAAAAGTGGAAAAAGAAGGAATTAAAAATTAAGTGGATGTGTTGAGATGTACTCTTCTGCAAGTACAACAAGCAATAAGAGGAGAATTCTGGGAAGGGATAGACAGGAAAAAAATAGAAAAACAATATTTGTATTTACCCTTCTGTAAGTATACACAAAGAAGGAGGAGTTTGAGAAAGGGAAAGGGAGAGAGGAAGAAAGACAAATGTTTTGAGAAAAAATGAGAATGATGGAAAAAGTTGGTGATTACATGACTGCGAACAAATAGCCTAGAATTGTACCTTAGCAGCAAAAAAATATATTGTATTTCATTTTGTAGATGAATAAAACAAAAAGTGATCCACAGTTTCTCTTGCTATGTTTGCTCATTGCACTGACCAAACAAAACTGATGGAGACAAAAATCTGAATTTCATACGGATATCTCATTGCTCATTCTCCATTTAGGTTTGTGATTTTATATTTTCTGAGGCAAAACACTTGTCTCTTGTTCTCAAAGCTTAGTATTGCACCACGGATAAAATGTTTTTAGCAATATCAATGAGGGATGCAGAGTTCAAGAGAGACAGAGAAGAGAAAGTAACAATGTCTAATGATTTAGTGAATCACTGATGCCTGTATTTGCCTGGGTTTCTGTAGCTTTCACTCTACTAAATTACTACGATATGAGAAAAAAAACCTTGAAGATATGACAGTACGTGGCAGAGGTCATTCTGCAAGAAGAATATCTAACAAAATATGGAACAGCAATTAACGGAACTGTTTGACTATTCCACTTCCTGCGTTTCCCACTGGGTCTTCTCACACAGATAATTGGACACAGCCATACCTTTCAAATCACATCTCTTAAAATTCAAAAGCTGTGTGAAAGGCAAAAAGCTTAAAGAGTAACATTGCACGGAAAAAGGGTTCTAGGTTGAGCAAATTGCCCTACACACGAAGACCGCCTCTGCAAAAGGTGAAAGCCAAAGCAGAAACCATGCATATTAACACATGTGAGTGCAGACACTAACATGAACTGACATTAGAATTGAGTTGTGGTAATGGTTTCTCTCTTTTTTTCCTTTTAATGTTGATAGCTCTTTTCTTTTCCACTAATGGAAGTGGAGACATGAGAGAGAGAGAGAGAGAGAGAGAGAGAGAGAGAGAGAGAGAGAGAGAGAGAGAGAGAGAGAGAGAGAGAGAGAGAGAGAGAGAGAGAGAGACTCCCTCTTGATGGCAAATGGCAGATCATTTTTATTCCTCTCCAGTTCTACAGCTGTTGTATATTCAGGGTATCATTATGGACTGGCACAAGGGCTACACTACATAGAGGGCTGATTCCCAAACCCCCTCCTGAGTGCAGTTTAAAAAAACACAGAGCCAGACCAACTACCCTCTAACCCTATCACTGACTGGACCCCACCTGTGTACTCCTGGCCAACTATGTGAGGGGGAATTTGGCCACAAAAGCAGCACTGCGAGATGTAGCGAAAAAGAAGTCTGGACACCAGTGGACAGCTCTGCCAATGTAATTTCCTACAACTTCACTGTCCACCAATCTAGCTCCTTGTACCACAGGAAGCCCATGTCTGCACAACACAAAGGATTGATATCAGCAGGCATTTTTTATTTGTCTCCAGCTATTCTTACAGTATGGAGGGCATCATTGTGGAGTAGCAGAAGGGCTACATTAGCTACCACTGTGTAGTAGGCTGGACAGAAGCCATGCGTGTGTGTGTGCGTGTGCGTGCGCGAGAGAGAGAGAGAGAGAGAGAGAGAGAGAGAGAGAGAGAGAGAGAGGGGTTAGTTTGAGAGAGAAATAGAGGAGACATCATGAAGAGGAAAAAAGAGAATGTTCCAACGTAATTTCCCAGAGCTTGACTGGTCACCAACCCAGTTCCCCTGTGCAACTGTTGGCCTGTCATGTCATCTTAAGGGCCAGTGGCAGCACAACAGTAACATCCACAGCCCTCCAGCAAGCCCTCACCGCAAAGGATCATGGGGCGGCACCCAGGAGACGCCATTAAGGGCCATTTGGCATCACTGGGGCTGCAGTCCAGCTGACTTACTGAGATCCAGCTGGAGAGCGCAGGAGCTGAACGCCGGAAGGATTTGTGTGTGTGTGCGTGCGTGCGTGCGTGCGTGCGTGTGTTTGTATGTAATAGGATCCATCAGTGCTCCAGGGTCAGCCCGTGTGTTTCTGGCCTAATGAGAGGAAAGCTGGGCATTACAAAAGCAAGAAAGATAAAGGGAGCGTTAGAGAAAGAGGAGGACTTACCTATTGAAACAAGACTGGGAAAGAAAGAGAGAAAGAAAGAAAGAAAGAAAGAAAGACAGACAGACAGAACTAGATAGAAGGAAATTGAGGGGGAAAAGCGTTTTAAGAGTTTTTACTGATATAACCTGTAGTCAGATTCCTTTCCTTCAGCCTCGTCTGATGAAATCCCTCCAATAGAAGTAGGCATACTAGACATGAAGAAAAGCAGGGGGTATGGACAGAGACAAGAGACATCAAAGCATTGCCTGGGGATGGTCTTCCTGATAAGTGGCCATAGGGGTTAAATGGGGCAGCATAGAAACGATGCTTATTGCCTATACCTTTCACATAACCACCCGCAGGAGCCGTGCAAAGAGGGCCAGGTTTTCAAAAGGAGCAAATGTAAAAAAAAACCACATCTCAACGGTATTCAAACACATATTTTCTAAATGACATCCTGGCTGACCATATATGCAGTAGGCACAGTCATTTTTTAATTCTAATTTTACACACGCACACACACACACATACACACACACACACACTCTCACACACACACACACACACACACTTTTCTGTTTAGTACTTTTGCAAACACGCACACACGCACACAATCTGATTTGTTGCCATCTTCACCTACATTATGCCACATTCTTCACTATACCTTCATTCTCATTGTCCTCCTCATCATAATCTGCATCCTTCTTCTCCTGATCATCAATCACCATCATCATCATCATCATCATCATCATCATCATCATCATCATTTCTTCGTACTGTCCTGCTAAACCTGCGGTCATGCACACAGATGACTCTAGGTATGAACAACCACTATTTGGAGGACGGACATAAAAAAAGGTTAAAAACAAATTGAGCAAAGATGTCGGCCCAAATTACTGCCTGCCTATTCTCAACTCCTCCCTTCTCCCTTTGTTGTGGTTTCCCTGTGAAAGTTTAGACAAGGTGACCCTTCAGCTGACCGCATCAATACAACAGGCCACACACACACGCAGGCATGCACGCACACACGCACTGCACACCCACACACGCACGCACACACGCATATGCATGCACACACACACACACACACACACACACACACACACACACACACACACACACACACACACACACACACACACACACACACACACACACACACACACACATACACAGACCTTCAGCACCTCCAGCACGTCTCTGCATGTCCACACCCACACCCACACACACACACACACACACACACACACACACACACACACACACACACACACACACACACACACACACACACACACACACACACACACACACACACACCCGTTCAACACCTCTTTGTGTGTCTCCCCCTCCTTTGTCTCTTGGCTGAAATAATTGGCTGTGAGCAGATTATACGTCCTTTGTGTTTACCACAACAATAAATGAGACTGATCCACCAGCCCATCCTTCTCACATGCACACACACACATGCACATCAATACACATGCATGCACACGCATACACGTACACCGACACACGCAGGCACGCATGCAGTCACGCATGCACGCAAGCATGCACAGACCTTCTCCAGGGGTCTATGATTTTCATGGGTATCAGATCATGTTGATGACATATTTTGGCTGCCGACCACCACTGCATCTCTGCCAAGCCCTTGGCAGGACCAACACGCACGCACGCACACACACACACACACACGGGCGGTGGTAGCTCAGGTGGTAGAGGAGCCGTTCGGCAACCCAAAGGTTGCAGGTTCGAGCCCCGCTCTGCCTGACTCCATCGTTGTGTCCTTGAGCAAGACACTTAACCCCAAGTTGCTCCTGGTGGCAGGGTGGTACCCTGGGTGGCAGCCCTGGCCACTGGTGTGTGAATGTGAGTGTGAATGGGTGAATGTAAAGCGCTTTGAGTGCTCGAAGGAGTGGAAAGGCGCTATATGAATGCAGTCCATTTACACACACACACACAAAACATTTTACTTCTTTATTTGGATTGACAGATATACAATTATCATGGCACAAACCAAATTTGGTTTAAAAGGAGTCCAATACAGCACTAGAATCTTCTGTTCAAGGATAAAGGTGGCACCTGCGTTTCCATATGAAGAGGCTCCCAATGATGCAAGATATTGAGCAAAATTTTGTGAATTGCTTGGCCCTTCTTTTTGTCAGTCCACAGATCTGTAGACCACGCAAGCATAGTTTAGGCACATGGCCCAGACTACCAAAAATGAGCACAATTACTTTACATAAGTAATTACCGTTGTTTAAAGTAGTACACAGTGGTTGGTATTTAAGAAGCTTCGTTGAGTAGCATATATCCATATATGAATCAAATAAACATCCAATTTATGCAATTATAGCTTCTCTATTGTTCTCATCAACCAATGTAAGACACACACACACACACACACACACACACACACACACACACACACACACACACACACACACACACACACACACACACACACACACACACACACACACACACACACACACACACACACAAAAGCCATGTCTATGAGGTTGATAGTGCATCTCTATTGCTAAAGGGTAATTTATGCCTCGAGACCAACTTCCCTGCGTTGTGATTCATTGAGTTGCGCAGTTATTTCCCCCCCGACTGGGTGTGCTCCCCTGAAATTGTGACTGCCCGCAGTTAACCGACGCAGGGACAGAAGCAGGAGACGCTGTGATTGGTCATCTCGACCAGCCTGCTCTGTCCTTGAGAACAAGCTACTTCCTTGTTCTAACCTTCGTCTGGCTACGGGCTGTGTGAGCTCTTCATTAAATAAGTTGCCCGTGGTTTGTCGTTTCATTTATTTACACCAACCAGACAACACGTGCGCTTGCAAGTTACGACACTGAAGTTATGTTTGGGCAGTTGAACAGTGTTTCCGAGGAAACATTCTGCTTCGTGCGACCTATCCTCGCCAAATGAGCCACTTATTTCTTCCTAACTGCTGCGGTGGCTGCCAGTGCGATCAAAAATGCACGTAACATAAAGATTTAATGTTTCATTGTCATTGTCGTCGAGTCTGTGTACATACAAAACAACACACACGTCTAGTTTACTCCTTGTATTGAAGGCAGTTTGAACAATCATCTCGCTACGGAACGGGACGGAAATGGATAGCATAGCTAGAATGGAGCTAAAAATCAAAATTCACTGTGTTGACTCACTCCGTTGAAGCTCTAAACAGAGCATAACCCGCCCTTAATCATTCCAGACACTTTCAGGACCATGGAGAGCTCCAGTGGAGCACAGGCCTCATAGCAACCTCACTTAACACAAAAGCTACCAAAGTAATGATGGAGGAATACAGCATGTCACTAATGTTCTATGTTTTATATGAGTATCAATGAGTATATACAAATTATAATTCTAAAAGCTTGTATTTTCATGCAACAACTTTTGGTCACATACATAGACACAAGGAAAATTAAACTTTTGTACCAGACTGACATGACTGGAAACAGAAACTGTCAACTGTCAAAAAAAAAAAAAAACCCTGACAAACGTTCACACAGAAAAAAGACCATCTCAAAGTAATCTCATATCTACAGTTGTGCTCTTCTTATCTGCGTAAAGTGGCCTTACATTCTGCCAACCCTTTGCACCATACTTTTACTGACACTATCCAATGCTTCCCCCTCAGCCAAGCTAACCCATTCTCTCAACTCCTACACAGCTGTAAGCTCCTCATCCACCAGCCCCTTCCTGGCTTCTTTAAATCCATCTTAATTAAACAGCCACTCCCTAAATGACATGTAAGTGTGCCTGACCCATCCTACCTCCTCCTCTTCCTCTTCTTACAAACAAGTTCCACTCCTCCACCACAATCATCCACCATCTTCCACCGTCATCTCCTCTTCCTTTTATTTCTTCTTAAAAACCCCAGCTTCTATCCTCTTTCATTCCCTTCTTGCCAATTCCTCATTATAAATCCTTCCTTTCATCCACCTCTCTCTCTCCATCCATCCCTCCCTCTTGTGTTTAAACACATGGCCTGCCGTCATATTCTTCTTCTTCCCTTCCCTCTCCCCCTCTCTCCTTCCCTCAATCTCTCCTCTGCTACTATGCAATGAGTTTAAAATATGGGTATGGAACTTATGTCTCAAGGGCCAGTTATGGCACCGGATATAATTTTAATGTTATGCAGTTTCACATGAAATATTATGTAAAGCAATCCTAGAAATTACATTTGCAATACAATTAGGATATAACTTCAGGGGACCTTGTGAATGTGGGGTTTGTTGTAAAGGTGGCCGCCTTTAATATAGCCTCATGGTTCTTGTTCATAGTACGGCCCTACGGACTTTATAAAATTTGAAGTGGCCCTCGCATGAACAAGGTTCCCAACCTCTGGTTTAAACATACTCCCTGCCCTCCTATTCTCCCTCTTTCCTTCCCTCTCCATCTCTCTTCTTCCCTCAAGCTCTCCTCTCCTACAATGCCATGCTCCCTGTCCTTCTCTATTATCTATTATCTTATTCTCTTTCTACTCCTCTGCTTCTTCCCCTTTATCTCTCTCCCATCATCTCCCTCTCTCAATCCCGTTTCCTTCTCTTTCGCTTCTTCGTCTTCTTTCCTATCCCTTCTCTTGTTTTTTATCTCATTCCTTCCTTATCTCTTCCGTTCCTGTCTCCACTGCCTCCATAATTCCATCATGTCAGAGGGCTGATGCAATGCAAGCTCTACCGAGAGATGACCTGAAGTGGTGTCTCCTGAGAGATGCTTCTAGCACCTGTGTGTGTGTGTGTGTGTGTGTGCGTGCGTGCGTGTGTGTGTGCGTGCGTGCGAGGGTGCTTGCGTGCGTGTGTGCACGGACATACTACTTCATATAGTCTGCACATGACTAAAAATATATTCATCACAAAAAATATTCAACATAATATGTATAATATATTATATTATGTATTCACAATACAGTATACACCGATAACATATATATTCATTATTTCCTCTTCACCCCTTTTGTGTTCTTCGTCTTGCCTGCTGAGCTTGTTTGTTTGCGTGTGTCTATATCTTGCACTGATGCAATTTCATGGCTAGCTTTTCTCTTTGATGTCTTGAGATTTTGCATTCTTCCCGACGAGACACAGTCTAGGACCTGCGGGTTGAGATTCAGTTCACCCATCCAGAAGGTGAATGGAGAAGTGAAGGAGTTGACAACACCATGCACTATCAATCACCCCTCTCATCTACCCTTTTCCCCTTATTTCCTTTTCTAAAATTCATTTTTATCTTTAACTTTTATTGTCACCGTACTTATCAGTTATCCTCGCCTCAACTAGAGACCAGTATGGGGGGGCATCATACATTGTCTATTGTTAATGAGACAGACACTTGAATCTCTCCCCCTTTCACCTTGGTCTCCTCTCACCAGGACAGCGTAACATTATCATGCCTATATCATCCCTGGAACAGACACTGTAATATCACTCCTCTTTCACTTATGTGTTTGAGGCCATCATCTCATTTTCTCTCTCCACTATGCAAAGCCACCACAGCAGTCAAGACTAGCATCATCACCTTTGTACTGTGTTTCTTGGTGCAAGCTATGAAATGGCAATAAACCCGTTATTATAAACCATCTGCCCTATTTCTGCTTTGTAATGTTTGTCTGGGCCGTATAATAAGCGGGATAATGTATTGTCCACATGTGACTATCTGAACATATTCCCCTTTGGAGCAGAACAACATCCACCTTCGGCATTGATTTGTTGTTCACCTTGTCGGGAAATATTTTGCAATTGTCACATGCCGACAATACATTTTCCCTTACTTATGACACAGATCAAGCACAGCTGTTCCAATGCCACTTAAGGGAATTTCAACATATTGTTCAGTTTGTAGAACCGTAAAGGCATAGTTTGAAAACTACAACGTTTATATAGAGAGTTTAAATTACTGAACTGTTTTTATTTGTTGGTCAAATCCAGTTACAGGAGACTGGTCAGAAACAATACTCAGAAGGCAACAAAATAAGCAGGTTTGTAGATACAATGTGCAAACCCTGTGGTTCCACCAGGGACAAAAACATGGAACGCAATAATCCAATAACTCCCAGACGCTCCGATCCAAAACTCCCAAGTCAATTTCCACCGGCAAGACCGGGGAAAGAGCGGAGAGGCACACAGGGAGAGGCATCAGATTTATTAATATCTGCCAACCCCAATGATACCGTGAGGAAGAGAGAGAGAGAGAGAGAGAGAGAGAGAGAGAGAGAGAGAGAGAGAGAGAGAGAGAGAGAGAGAGAGAGAGAGAGAGAGAGAGAGAGAGAGAGAGAAAGAGAGAAAGAAAGAGAGAGAGGGGGGGGGAGATGTAGGCAGACAGTAAAACAGAAAGTGAGAGAGAAGACCAATAAAGAGTGAGAGATAGATGGTGACAGTGACTGACTGAGCCGGCAGAATTCAAATGCCTGCCATCCAGCACATACAAATGCAATACAGAATATGTGCACTGACACATTCCACATCCCCTAAACAGTAGTATTTGCATCCGGACAGACATTATTAAAATGTTTGCAGTCTGCCCTCTGTCTGCACCGGATCAGTACAGACAGAGTGCATAGGGGGAGAGTGCATACACATGCTCAGGCTTCATCCTTCATCTATCTCCATCTTCCCCTGCTATCTCTTTATCTTTCCCTCCCTCCCCTATTTCTCTCTAGCATACATTCACTCACACACAAATGCACACACATGCTGCACCTGTAGGCATATGCACAGGCACACACACACACACACAAACACAAACATACACACACACACACACACACACACACACACACACACACACACACACACACACACACACACACACACACACACACACGTCTTATGCTGTTTATGCCAACTGGGCCCTCAGCTTGAAGTCCAGCTCTGACCTTGAAAATGCACACAAGGGAAATGTTCACGTGCACACGGACACAAGTATGCACGTATGCACGCATTCCAATTTGAACGCGACAGTCACACAAACAACCTTTAAAACATGACACGCTGGCATGCACACACACAGGCACGCACGCACACACACACACACACACACACACACACACACAGCTGCAACACCCACACCCCCCCCCCCCCCCCCCCCCCCCCCCCCCCCCCACCCCACACACGCACACGCACACTGTATTCACACCCTAACTGTGACTCCTCATTTCCAATGCAAGCCAACAGATGTGAGCAAAGCATGTGGTGGTTGTGTCTCGTTAGGACCCATATCAAAGCACAGCTTTGATGAAACACCACTGACAGCCTTTCTAACACATACACATACACACACGCACACGCACAGGCACACGCACAGGCACACGCGCACACACACACACACACACACACACACACACACACACACACACACACACACACAATAGCAGCGCGGCATTGCCAGGCCGACAGCTGTGGGAGTGAGAGAGTAATCAATGTCATCTCCTCCAGGAAGGACAAACAAACAAATAGATAAATATATGACCAGCTAGATAAATATATTAATAACGAAACACGTAAACAAATGCCACTGGCATATATCAATGAGACTTCCTGTTTCCTGAAGCCTGTCTGTGTCTGTGTCTGAGAGGCCATGGCCAAGACTAAGAGAGTCTTGTGTGATATACCTATAGGCCCAAGTAAATCAATTAATATATTATTTAATAACTATGTGATCTTTAATTCATTAAGACATGACATTCATAAGACATAATAAACTCTTTTGCCTCTTACCAGTCAGTCTGTGTTACGCGAGGACAAAGACACATCAGATGGGGAGAGGTGATCCATCCATTGATTGATCAGAACAATAAAATCTGACAGCTCTTTCATCCAGCAGTCAATAGCAAGTGAGTTAAGGGACTAATCAATTAGGCTTTATGAAAGAGATTAAGAAAGAATAACTGCATTATCTGTGGATTACGAGATCATGAAGCTGAGGCAACTAGGAGACAGAGTGTGTGTGTGCGTGCGTGCGTGCGTGCTTGCGTGTTTGTGTCTGTCTGTGTGTGCTTCTATGCATGTCTGTGTCAGATGCTTTTGCACACTCTCTCGTTACAAGATAGGCCTTGTGGATAAAGTGATCTCAGCCTACAAATAAAATGCCAAATAAAGCACAAGAGGGCTGTTCGTTTTACTCCAGGATAACTTCACTGTGCCCTTGAGTAATGCACTCAAGCCCAGAGTGGCTGAAGGCAGACTGGCCTAACAGTAGGCCTATATCACTCTGGAAATAAAACATCTGCCACATAACAGCTGTTCTCAACTATCATCCGTCTTCTCAGCCCTCATAATGCCCCACAACCATCCAATGCTGCTGAGCTATGCTCACAAGTCCAAAACTTCTTTCAGCTTAAGGTTGACCTCATCCAACAAGAGCTCTGTCATGTGGACTCTCCATCTACACCTGCCCGGTACCCTGAGGACTACAACCCTACTGCCATGAGCCACACACCTGGCTGCTCTCTATCCTCTTTCTCCACACTTGCTGAGAACCAGATCTCTGAACCAGGTCTCTTTTGGAAATCAAAATCCACCTCCAGCAAGTTGGATCCAATGCCCACTCCACTGGTGAAGGCATGGGTGCCTACACTCTGTCCAGTTATAACCTCCATCATCAACTGCCCTCTGACATCTGGGTTGGTGCCTACCAACTTTAAGACCGCAGTGGTTATCCCGACTCTAACAAAAACCCACCCTTGACCTCGACAAGCCAAGTAACTACAGGCCGATTTCAAATTTACCATTCCTCAGCAAACTACTGGAAAGAGCTGTAGCTACCCAGCTACAAGACCACATGATGCACCACAACCTTCATGAACCCCTTCAATCCGGCTTCAGAGCTCACCACAGTACAGAGACAGCTCTCATCAAAATCCCCAACGACCTCTTAATAGCCACGGATAAAGGACTCATCACCCTTCTCATTCTCCTCATCCTCTCCGCAGCCTTTTACACGGTCTCCCATGCCATTCTCCTGACCCGCCTCCATGACTACCTTGGCCTCACCGATTCTGCACTTGCCTGGTTCAACTCCTATCTCACTGGAAGGACACAATATGTCACCATCAAGAATACAACAGCCCCAGTCAACCACAGCATGCCTCAAGGATCAGTGCTTGGCCCCCTCTTATTCTCTATCTACATGCTCCCTCTTGGCAATATTATCCCTCACCATGGTCTCAATTTTCACAGCTATGGAGACGATACCCAAATATATATCAGCATCAAGTCCTCTGTTCCACTCCCACCTCCACCACTCATCAACTGCCTGCGCAACGTTAAAATCTGGATGGCTGCAAACCTACTCAAACTCAACAACGACAAAACAGAGATCATTGCAGTGTACCCCCCATCCCGGGCCAAGGAGGTTGGTGATCTGTCCCTGGATGTGGATGGCTATACCATCAGGCCATCCTCAGAGGTGCGAAACCTAGGTGTCATCCTTGACCCTTCCCTCTCATTCCAGTCTCACATCAAAAACATCACCAAATCTGCCTTCTTCCTTCTCAAGAACATCTCCAGACTCCGGCCCACACTCACCAACTCCGACTGTGACTAGAACACTTATTCATTACTTCCTGCCTGGACTACTGCAATGGGGTACTGTATGACCTATCCCACAAAACCTTGGACCGACTACAGTATGTTCAGAATTCAGCAGCCAGAATTAGGCACAAAGCGGTGGCAACACATCACTCCCACACTCAGACAGCTTCACTGGCTCCCAGTGAAGTCCCGCATTCAGTAGCACATTTTCCTGTTGACATACAAATCACTTCACTCTTTTGCTCCTCAGTACCTCTCTGAACTCCTCCAACCTCACTCCCAGTCCAGGTCTCTGAGGTCTTCTGAAAAGGACAATCTCATCATCCCCCGGACATCGTACTGTTGGTAACAGAGCTTTCTGTGTTGCTGCCCCCATGCTCTGGAACAGTCTACCTCCCAACATACGCCAGGCCCCCACACTGGCTACGTTCAAGAAGCACCTTAAATCCCATCTATTCACAGAGGCATATGGACTTTAACTTCACTGGCCCTTCCCCCTGCCCCTTCACCCCACCTGCCCCTTCACCCGCACCCCCCCCCCCCCATGTAAAGTGACCTTGGGCTCCATGAAAGCCGCTATATAAAACCAAGTTATTGTTATTATTATTATTATTATTATTATTAACTGCCAATGAACAGGCGAGAAGTACCAAACTATGCATTCCAATTGGTTACTCACTTACTCACCTCGCTCGAAGATAAAATATTTTCAACTCGGGATCCGCCCACATCGCATCGCTTGTACAGTACTCGCCTACTTGCTGGAACACATTGACATTCTATTGACTTCATTCGCTGAGCGAGTAACTAGTAGAGACGTGTGTGTACGGCCCTTAAGGGGAATAAGAGGAGGGGCATAAGAGGCTGGCTGCCTATTGATATGGCACATTTGAGTGTGCGGTATGCTTACATGCAAAACTAATGCATGGTTTAGGCTTGTACACACACACACAGCCACACACACATCCACGCACACAGGAACGCACGCAGGCACACACACACACACACACACACACACACACACACACACACACACACACACACACACACACACACACACACACACACACACACACACGGGTGGGAGACGTGACGCCTTGTTTTTTCGTAACATTGGTTAAAAACCTACAAAACTGTTATTTTTCCTTTAAAAAACATATGTCAATGAAAGAAGATGTGGTACATTATGTTTCATATTAGTCTTAGATGAGAAGAAACATTTTTGTTAAGATTTATGTAAAGGTTTATATGTCAAATATCCTGCGGTGTGACTGTAACATTAATGAAACCTGGAATATAATATATAAATTAACCAACAACATTTTGAATAATGTATGAAGCATTTGGCATGATTGCATAAATATTAACTTTATATTAAGATATGTGAATGTGAAAAAAACTCAAGAGAGTAATATTAACTACAAGTTCAATTTCGTAACACAAATTGCGTCCTGTGGGGTGACATGTATGTCAATGTTTGTGAATGGGCAGCTGCAAGGCCAACTACAAGGGTCTTAAAGACTGGCTCCTAACCAGTCAGTACCTCAGTTATTGGAGAATGCTGTGGAAGTTTAAGGTGACTCTTAACCTCTTAATATGTCTTCATATTGCAATCTTTCTGTCACGCAATGCTTAGGTTCATTTTATGGTGTCCTGTGGTGTGACTGCTCTTATAGGAGGAAAACAAGTTTTTTTTATAAATTTAAACACATATTAAGATTAAGCACAATATCAATATCAAGTTAGCATGAACTCAGATGTCAGTCATGTATACAAAAGGATTAAAATGGCCATAATGCAGTGAATTCCCTGTGGTGTGACTCCATTTTCCTGCGGTGTGACATGCCTATGCAATGTGTTGATGCAAGACACATTTCTCCAAAAATGGCAAAAATAAGGTGAAATTCCACAGACCACTAAGTGCTTTATTTTTTTATTTTTTTTTTTCCAATTTTTATCCATCTTTTTTTTTTTTGCGTTACGCCCTTAAACATCAACCACCCACAGAGAGAGAGAGAGAGAGAGAGAGAGAGAGAGAGAGAGAGAGAGAGAGAGAGAGTGTAATAATTTGCTGCCGGTGTCTTTGACATGGGGGGTTTCTCTGTATTAATGCTTCTCTTGAAAGAAACAAATTCCAATTTCTCAGACTGAGGCCAGCAAGGATGAAGCTGTCAATCTCCCTGAGCTGCAGACTACTAATGCGCTCTCTCTCTCTCTCTCTCTCTCTCTCTCTCTCTCTCTCTCTCTCTCTCTCTCTCTCTCTCTCTCTCTCTCTCTCTCTCTCTCTCTCTCTCTCTCTCTCTCTCTCTCTGTGTGTGTGTGTGTGTGTGTGTGTGTGTGTGTGTGTGTGTGTGTGTGTGTGTGTGTGTGTGTGTGTGTGTGTGTGTGTGTGTGTGTGTGTGTGTGTGTGTGTGTGTGCGTGCATGTCAGCATTTGTCAATCTCCCTGGACTATTTCTGGTGGCTAAAACTTCCTGACATTTTATGGAGCACATCAACCATTTCCATAAAAATTCCGCCACTGAAAGTCAGCCAAGCCTTCGCATTTTTATTCACACCCAAATGAGCAAAGTTCCTCATTTAAATCTTCCTAACCATCTTTGACTTTTCCCTGTGCTTGAAACTTTCTTGGCTTCACTGCAAACAAGACAGAAGGTGGGTAGAAGGCTGTTTTTTTTCCTTTTAAAAAGACATTCAATATATCAAGATGAATAAACCACAGCATATGTCATTGATGCTGCCACAAACCTCCTTCTATTTAGATCTCAGAAACATCAAACGGCCTACTCACACCAAACCATTATCGTCCCTGGATACAGCATCATGCTCTTTCAAATCCATTGGTTAGTCATACAATTTGTAAAAAAAATATACATTCTAATAATAAATTATCTTGTCATGATAATGAACACATTGAATAATCATATAAATGCATCCACCTCCAATCTCATCATGCCATGTGACAAAAATACTTTCAAATGACCAACATACCTACACCCACCACATAATCCAAGGTCACCTCTGGGATGTAACAGTGGGTATGTCCATTACCCATAATAAACCATATGTGATGGTGTGTATGAAATCAGGAGGCCAGCTTGGCAAATAGACTATATACCATGTACAGTATGAGGCCTAAATAAACAGTGGCTTTAATATGAGACATTCATAAAACTAAAACTGAAGAACAGATTGACAATGAGGACATTCACAGAGGACTCTCCACAATATTCAGTTCACACCTTTAAGAAACCAAATAAGCCTCAGATTAGAATGCGACGGCAGTGAGGTTAAAAACTAGAAACTATGAGTGAGGTCTTATCTAACCACTGCATTTTTTTATTTAGCACACACAGCACAGACTGACAGGGGGAACATTAACGTGAGGACATATATTTCCACAACATTCAGTCAGTAGTCAATACAATTTAAGACCTTCAGAAGCCAGCGAACACATGGTTATTAGACAATTAGGGCAGTGATATAAAAAATATTAGGGAACGAAGATTGAGGTCTAACTAATGTTTTATTTTAAGACCATCAAAAGCCAACTGAAGCACAGATTGGCAATGAGGACATTCATAGGGGACAAACTAACCTCCACACATTCAGCCAACACCTGCTGGCTACAGATTGAGAATGGGGGCATTCATGGAAGGACAATATGCCCAGTATATTCAGCTAACTCCTGATGGCTACTACAGCATGTGTCACCCTCTGCTGCAGGTCAACTAGACTGCAAGGAAAATATGGGCTCTTAATAAACTCACACAGCAGGACTGCACAGCATCACACTATTAAATGGGACACTCCTCATTTGGAGTGTGTGTGTGTGTGTGTGTGTGTGTGTGTGTGTGTGTGTGCGTGCGCGCGCGCGTGCGTGCATGCATGCATGCCTGCGTGCGCATGACTGTGGAATATAATATGAAGTAACTTTTCTTGCTGCTGCGTGTCCGTTGTGCATC
>NC_085869.1:41047293-41052293 GCF_034702125.1 Engraulis encrasicolus
GCGTGTGCGTGTGCGTGTGCGCGTGCGCGCGCGCGCGTGTGTGTGTGTGTGTGTAATAACATGACAGTAAGGCTTAAAGGGACACTGTGCAGGAAATGGTCAAGAAAGGTACTGCAGCTATACTGCTTATTGAAATTGGGCTGCCTATTGCCAAATTTGATCTTTACATGAAAGTTTACTAAGTATTAAACAAATATTTTCTAGTATGGTCCAAGTCCAGTCATTTTTCCAGCTAAATATGGCTATTTTTGGAAATTCAAAATGGCGGACCATGGAGAAGATCCCCTTTTTCGTGTAGGAAACGTGCAAATTTTCCAGTCATAATGAATACTTAGAATTTGATGCTGGTGGTAAGTATTCATGAAAAAGGTAACATTAGTGAATGGACAGCATGAATTCTGGAAATACACAACTAAAAATCTCACACAGTGTCCCTTTAAAGGGTGCATCAGAATGACACCATGAAAAGGAACAGAACATGTGGGGCAAGACTGACATGGGTGGAAAAGCACGGGAGCAAAGAGACATGAGCCCCTCTTCAAGAAAGAACAAGGAAAGCTTTTGAGATTCAATGAGCAGAGAAAGAGGAAAAGATAAGAGAGGGGTATGACTAGGGGCAGATGACAGGAAAGCTGAGGCATATGTAAAGAGGAGAAAAAAATACAGAGAATGGTAGATAAAACAACAGACAGAGAGAGAAGGGATAGGTGTATTACAAGAGAGCGAGGATGAAGCACAAAGACCAAAGGAGATTGTTAATTACATTAGGCTACATTTAGTTGACACTTTATACAAAGCAACTTAGAGGCATTATAGGGTATACATGTAGGTTACAGTCCCTTTAGCAGTGTGGGGAAAGGTATCTTGCTCATGTGCACGTCAGCCATGGAAGGTGGGGATGCAACCCTGTGATCTACAGTTCAGCTCCCTATTATCCATTAGGCCTACTTAGAACCATGGCTGCCCAGGAAGTAATAGCTCCCAATTGATGGTATTAGCCCTGCCTTTTTGTCTTGCCCATGGGTTTCGCCATGTCATTATAAATGGTGGTTACACAACCCCTAATCTAATGGCAGTGGAGAGAAAACATACTGTATGCCTGGTCTAATAACAACACTTCGCATAGTCATGTAATGCCACCAGTTGTTACTGTATGCAATGGTGGTAAGGAGAAGATAGAGTTGCTGTAATCACAGGTGTGGGGATTGCTGGCCTTGCCATTTTCAACCACTTTGACATCCCTCATTCAATAAACACCTCTCTCACACACACACTTTCTCTCTCTGTCTCTGTTTTCCTCTCTCACACATTTTCACTCATTCTCTCATTCTCTCTCTCTCTCTCTCTCTCTCTCTCTCTCTCTCTCTCTCTCTCTCTCTCTCTCTCTCTCTCTCTCTCTACCTCCCTCCCTCTCTCTCTCTATCTCCGTCCCTCTCTCTCATCATAATTCCCCATCTGAGAGCAGAAAGATGTGCATAATTTCAATTTTCTGCATCTTTGTGCAATTTGCTGAAAAACTACTTCACCCTTCCATTCTCACCATAATTACATTTTGTAGTTCTGAAGAGTGTATGGTTACCACTGACTTGTTGGCTTTTACTCTCAACACAAAGCACACAGATACACTCACGCACTTGTTGCTGGTGGTCTGCATGACTAGGACTCGACCGTCAGATAGGCTGTAGACCAGGGGTATTCAATTAAATGTCAACACGGGCCCGTTTTTCAAATTCCTTCCAATAGTGGGGCTGAACTATACGTAGCCTATGTATTATGGTTACCGACAATGAAAAAAAAATATGGGAGACGTCATTGAAGTGGAGGGTCTGGGGGTCCTCCCCCAGAAGGTTTTGCATTTCTTAGATGTCATTTCCTGCATTTTAACGTCCCGTGTCCCGTTTCAGCATGATAACAGAACCCATACTTTTATTTCTTAATTCTGAAAAACGATTATGTATTTCAAGGGGCTTGTGGGGGGCCAGAACCTTGCTGTCCAAGGGCCGCCATTTGAATAGCCCTGCTGAAGACCATTGAGGTGCGCAATATCGGTCAGTTTCTGGTGGATGCACGGCAACAGCAAAAGATGAAACCACTCATCAAAAATAAAGATGAGGCAAACAGGTAAACTTTGATTGGATCAAAATGATCCATTGTTGGATACAGAATAGTAATGGACGGTTTTGTATGTGACTGCACTCACAATACAACGGGGACAATGCATGGCTACTTTGCAACCAGACATCAGCAAAACACACCCTACTCAGAGGCAAGGGGGTCTGTTTGTTTGTTTGTTTGTCTGCCAGGCTGTGCTAGTAAACCTATGGGATTACGACAACATTACATTCCACTGCCAGGCAACATTTTCAGACAACACGCACGCACGCACGCACGCACGCACGCACGCACGCACGCACACACACACACACACACACACAAGGAACCCTTCGTACACAGAGAGACCTGGCCTCGGGTCTAATTGAGTCTTAGTGCGGTATAGCGATTGCGCAAATATATTTTCTGATGTCTTATCTGCTGGTAAATAAATGGCAGCTTTAGGGAGCGAAGCACTGTCAGAATGAGAAACCCTCCATCCAAGGTAAAGGATCAGTGAATCAGATAAACAAAAAACAGAGATAGAGAGAGAGAGAGAGAGAGAGAGAGAGAGAGAGAGAGAGAGAGAGAGAGAGAGAGAGAGAATGTATGGTGGAATAAGCACATCTCATAAAGAAGAGATAGAGAAGGGCAGAGAAAGAGAGGTGGAGAATAAAGTAGGTCCCAATCGCCAGTAAGACGTACAATTTTGTAGCCATGAGAATAAGGTGTGAGACAAATTAAGAGGTGAAGGTGATAACAGCCCAGGATAACGCACAGACAGGCATTACACAGGGCAGAGATGTGGACAATGGGAAGGAAGGGTGGGTGAACGGTTATTGGAGAGAGTGACTGAATAAATAAGGTTATGAGAAACAAATGGAGAA
Source organism: Engraulis encrasicolus (assembly GCF_034702125.1). NCBI lineage: Eukaryota > Metazoa > Chordata > Actinopteri > Clupeiformes > Engraulidae > Engraulis > Engraulis encrasicolus. The sequence continues at coordinate 41,050,272 of NC_085869.1, forward strand.
AATGAGAGATACAGTACCTGTACAAATAAATAAATCCACTATGAAACAGAGGGGGAGAGAGATTTTCTGCATGTGCATGTGACAGCCATGAGAACAATGTATGTAATAAATTAAAAGGTAAAGGTGATAGCAGTCAAGGATATGAAAAATGGGAAACCACCGATAAAGTAAAGAAAACACATACAGGTATGGGAGAGATAAGGACACACTTATGATGGGAAGAGAGAGGGGGCGCATGGGGGATTGGAGAAGACGAGAGTGGGGGAATAAATGATGTTAAGAGGGAGCAAAAGAAAAATGAGGTCAATGAGAGAATGGCAAAAGAGGAATAGAGAGAACAGAGAGAGAGAGAAAGAGAGAGAGAGAAAGAGAGAGAGAGAGAGAGAGAGAGAGAGAGAGAGAGAGAGAGAGAGAGAGAGAGAGAGAGAGAGAGAGAGAAGCAGTTGTTATTGTTAAGCCAATTCATAATTCTGCAAGCGTCCTTGCTTCCTTCAGTCAGGTGATTAGGCTGTAACACAGTAAGTGAGTAGTAAGGGAATAAACGCAGTTAAGGGAGAGAAAAGGAAAACAAGAGGAATCAAGACACAGAGAAAAAGAGAGAAAGGAAAAGTGGACTACCAGAAAAAGACCAGACCAGCATGTGTGCATCGCATCCCTGTTTCCTCGTTGGGTGATTAGGCTGTAACAGGCATTGGCAAGGCTCCAAGCTGGTTTATAATGCACAGACAGGCAGGATGCCCTAATGAACAAGCCTCATATTAAACATCACGCACCGTGCCACCCCCTCTCTCCTGTCCTTTTTCTTCATGTGTGCACGCGTGCGTGTGTGAGTGCGTACGTGCGGGTGGGTTTATAATGCACAGCCAGACATTATGCCCTAATGCAGTGGTTCTTAACCTGGGGTGAGGGTACCCCCTGGGGGTGCGCCAGAGATTTCAGGGGGTGCGCGGAATTTTGTTTGTGTTGAGGTTATGACCAAAATTCTGCTTCCAAACATTATAATTAGTCGTATCAAGACAAAATGAAAACATGTTTTTGGTCCCCATGAAAAGTCATTTAAGTATTGATTAATGTCTAAAGCAAGAATCATTGTAATTAATCACGTAAATAATTTTTTAGTGTGTAAATGCATGTAGAAGTTTGGGGTGGGGGTGCGCGACTTGTTTTGGGCACAGGTTAGGGGGTGCTTCAAGAGAAAAAGGTTAAGAACCACTGCCCTAATGCACAAGCCCAATCATGTGCACTGGATAATTGTATAAAGGAAGCTAGCTTGAAGATATCAAAGGCTGAACACATAATGTAAATCCAGGTTAGTTGTGTATGTTATTCCCATGCATAATATCAAGGAAAGGACGGAACACCTACAGATTGTCAAGGTGAGTGAGTGAGCTCTCTCTCTCTCTGATGGTTATGACATTTCTGGGGGAATAATCACTTTTGTGTGTGGGAACTGTTGGTAAATTATTCCACTCTAATTTTGTAACCACTTTCAACCATTTCTGTATAGCCCACATCTCCAGTCGTCTGCTTGGGGTCAGTAGGTCAGTAGATATAGCAGGTGGTGTGTGTGTGTGTGTGTGTGTGTGTGTGTGTGTGTGTGTGTGTGTGTGTGTGTGTGTGTGTGTGTGTGTGTGTGTGTGTGTGTGTGTGTGTGTGTGTGTGTGTGTGTGTGTGTGTGTGTGTGTGTGTGTGTGTGTGTGTGTGTGTGTGTGTGTGTGAGAGATTTCACATTATTCATCTTTCACTTCAGCTGAGAGGGAGGTGAAATGAGGGGTATACATATATACTGGAGAACGGGTGTGAGGATGTGCAGATGATGGGATGAGGGGTGGAGTGTGTCAAACAATTAGAGTTAAATGGCAAGGGGCGGGGGGGGAGGAAAGAGAGGACAAGGACAGTGATCCATGTCCTGCAGCATGTGAGACGTGCGCTTGTTCACTCTCAGTCAGAGGTGAGTGGTGAGTTCTTTCACTCAGCATGACTTCATTTCATAATCTCAAGACTGCATTTTATAATCTCACA